>NC_142930.1:9118660-9141160 GCF_046866305.1 Octopus bimaculoides | reverse complement strand
TTTTATCTTATATTTATTTTGTAAACAAATGATACAATATTCCATAAGCATTTTATAAGTATTTTATAAGCATTTTATAATGTCAATTTCATTTCTGGAAACTCGCCGCATACCGGCAGTTGATGGCTCGTGGACCGGCACCAGTCTGAGGACCACCACTTTGTGTAGCACTACTGTACAGCACATATTTATAGTGCATTTTGAGATTGTTGAACAGGAAGTATTTACAAACACATGTGACATAATTGAGCAGCTCAGAATGAGTTTACAAGCAAAGCATGTGTCTACAAGTTCATCGATATCTTCTACATTACTCTACACTGGTAACTGACTTATGATGAAACAGACTTATTTTAAATAACATCTGTAAAAACGTCAGCTATCATTCCTGTCGTCTCAAGCAGCATCAATTTATCAATCAATAATTAGCTTTAAGCCACTCCTTTCTTAGCTAATGATCTGGCTCTCTGGTTTCCATGGGCTTAAGCTTATTTCTTCACACAATATAATATCTACAGTTACTGCTTTCACTCATACTGTCAGCTTGCTCACGTCAGAACACCCAGCGAGAGATACACAATTCTAAAAAGAGAATTGATATGGTGCACTTTCACATCAGATCAGAAACAGTTACACCAGCGCCTCATTACAAAACAATTGTAAGCCATCTCAGTTACTACAAAATATTCAAAGCTTCTTGGAGGAAATAACTTAGAAATGCCATTATGAAATAAATATTTCTGTAATGATTCCCAAAGAATGTACAATTCATTGTTAAGGATATCTTCAACACCTTCAAATTAGGTGTATTGGCAGACATGGTAATGGCAGTTTTTTCACCTATGTCCTTCAAAGTACGCATACAACCTGCAACACCAACACCACTATCAATACAGGAGAAAGGGAAAGAGAGAGAGGGGTGGGGGAGAACGAAGAGAGAGAGAGAGAGGAAGAGAGAAGTGAGTGAGTGAGAGAGAGAGAGAGAGAGAGATCAATGATTAAGTAGCTTCTCTGACACTACAGGAATACAAACACTAATGCTACAACTGTATCAGGAGCAACAGAAGCCATGAAGCACAAGTAACTAGTTCCATAATAAGGGAAGAGACCATTCCCAAAGCAGAGGGGATAACTACTGATGTGGTTATCCAGTTGCCACAGTCAAGGAAGATTACAGAACTGGTGTCCCTGGAGGTTTTGCAATCGCATCTTATAACAACATCAGTCTGTGTTCATACGAGACACATCTTTTCCCAAACAAGGAAAAATGCTCATCAAGGATTAATGGTCACCACTCTATCTGGCCATAGTTCAACCAGTGTCCTACTTTGTATAACTAACAGGAAGATCAATACATTTTCCCATGGCCAATGAAGCAGAAATGAGTTCTACCATATCCTCAAACAGACATTAAGAACCAAACCACTTTCATATTACTTCAGCCTGTTAACATTTCTCCAATTACTACAAACACTGAGAGATTTCTTACACTTTATCTGGAACAGTGATGAGCTTTTCGATAGGTATTCATTGTCACAGAGTTGCATGCTTCCATAACTGAAGCTGATTTCCACTCGTCAGCTCAGTCTAGTCAGTGATATGAAACCCACTGGCTTATTGACTCTACAACCAGCCTTCATATGATAGGAATCCATGTATGGTCTTAGTCAACCCTGTATTAATACATACCATTTTAGTCTGCATCCTTTGAATATTATAATATCAGAGTTTGATCACATGCTTGAATTTGAAATAATTCCCATTAAAAGTGCATTGAGCTATCACCATTATGTATTATTCTCAAAAAAAAAAACATCAGGTAACTTATATCTTTGTAGCGACTGTCATGCATTCAACACCAGCATTCAACATCTAGGTCATTCATTACTTGACCATTCACTTACAAGAGTCTCCTCCCTCGCTAAATGGTGCACTGATTTTCTCAAAGACGTATCTTTTCAGGGCATACAGCCAGATGCTGGTGGATGACATTCACAAGACAATAATCATAATGCCATTTGGCCTCTAAATGGTATTTGTATAAATGGGTCTGTATAAATAGCATCATAACTGTGGTGTGATGGAGGAAGAAGACAACAAGAAGCAAAAGGACAGAATGAAGCGTTGGACCTTACCTTGCCGACCACAGCGGGGTACACGATCGCTCCTAATCAGAACACGTCTTTCTCGTAACGTCACTGTTTTCTCACTGGCCCCATGTGCTAGCCTTTGACCGCGTGTCGCCGACTTCCGATCTGACCCTTCCGATCTGACCCTTCCGGTCTGGCCCTTCCGGTCTGGCTTCACCTCTGTTTGCCTCACCCCTCTCCACCACAACACATAGCTCACCACAGCCCATAACACCACAATAACTAAGATAATTAAGGCTTTTATATAGCACTGGATTTCCATATATTCCACCCCAGTCAACATCACAACTGGTAGGGAAATGGCATACTTGTTATGCCAGAAATCAAATTCATTCTTCCACTTGTCATACAGCTGCTAACAGTGAAGCAAAACATTTTCATCATAAACAGATGTCAGTACAGAAACACTAGACAAACTGCAATAAGTGGTACAAGTACCTTCCTCTTGTACAACTTGGTACATGCTCAATTGTGAAAGATCAATTTGAATGTACTCCAGGCAAACCCCAGTATGGTAGCACCAAGACATAATTGCACTTAGTAGCCCAACTGCAATACCAAACCTATTGAACCATATTTATAGGCTAAATGAGCACTCGATCAGTACATTTGTTACCAGTTATTATTTGGGTTGCAATAGCCTACAGTACAAGTCTAACTAAACCTCTCCAAATGTTTATGTTTTGTTTGATGTGACAGTCAAGAACCACTTAGGAAACTATTTTCAAAACAGTTCAAGTAATTGCTTCCAAGGATTTCATCAGTGATGTGTGTGTGTGTGAGTGTGAGTGTGTGCGTGTGTGTGTGTGTGTGCACGCACACGTGTCTGTCTGTGTGTGTGTATATATATATTTATATATATATATATGATTGGTATACATGGTGATTAGAAGACAGCTTTGACTGTCTAAAACCAGTGAATTTGTAGAGCAATCAATCTCTCAGCAGCACCTTATCCAACTTAAACCTATTGTCAGCACATCAGATACTCAATCTTCTATCTCGTATCAGGAAGCTCAAGACAAAAATAACACTTGCATTGGCTAGCCTAATCTATGCATGTGCTCCATTTCTCATAAAAAAGTCTTTTGTATCACCATTTACACTACTTTTTGTTTTAATGCTTTTTGATAGGTGCTTTCCAACAATCTAGCTGGGAAAATAATATAACAGCTCATATACAACTAGATCATCATTTTTTTCATTTTCCATTGTTTTTGTGGGCATCAATAAGAGACCATTATTTTCTCTGCCACTTTGGCTATATAAACACAATGCAAGTTGTTTCACATTCACCTCCTTGGTAGACATCATTACTGCAGAAATCAACAGAATTTTTTTCCTTCCAACATATCGCTCATTTAGACTAGTTTTAAATACTAAGACATGTTCAAGCTGAATGAGAAATCAATTTGTTGTTTCTCATTTTCTTCAAGTTTTCTTGTATCACAAATGTTATTTTCTTTTCTCCTAGCCTCACCGACATTGTCTGCTCCCTCCTCTATTCAAGGACATATGCTTATCGTTGTTTGTACAACAGTGAATTATACATTTGACTCTATAAAAACATTTATGAAAACATACATTTATGGAAACTCTGCTTTTATTCATGTTGTAATTTGGACATTTTTTTTTCTCTGTATGTATTGTTGCCTACTTTGAACATGCAATTCACCAACTTTTGGAAGAACACGTGCTGTTTAATTAGTTTGAATCATAGTATCAGTAACATAGAAGTTTTTACTTCTGGCAGCATACAGGAAATAAAAGAACTATTTTAATTCATTCATTATTGCTATCTCTGTGTATACTCCTTTTCTACACATGCACATACAGACACACAAACGCAGACACAGACACACACATACATACACAAAGACACACACACACACACACACACACACATCATATTATCATCATCCTTTTTTACCCATTTCTCCATGGGTTAGATGCATTTTTATCTGCAGAACACCACCAACAAAAGTAACCTCACAGACAACACCAACAAAAGTAACCTCAGCCCATACATGCCAGCAAGACTGAAGGATGAACAAAAATACTGTTGCATATCTTGGTGTAGTATGCAGATCACTTTGTGAATTTCCTTCTATCATATGATATTGGCAAGTTTTGAGTAGGGTGGTTGGAGAATGAGAGTCATCTTGTGCTTTGCTAAAAAAAGCCATAGGTAAGAAATGACATATGAACAGGTGCCTTGTCATTGTTCAGCATCGAGATTTTGTTTGTCCATGTCAAGGTTAGCTCCTTCTTAATGTGTGTGTGTGTGTGCATGTGTGTGTGCATGCGTGTGTCTTTGTGTTTGTGTTTGACCCTTACTACCAGTTGATAACCAGTGTTGGTTTGTTTAAGTCCCTATAACTTAGCAGTGCCAGGCTTACAAAAAAGATATGTACTGGGGTTGGTTCTTTTGACCAAAAAGTTCAAGACAGTGCTCCACCGGGGCTGTAGTTTAATTACTGGAAAAAGTAACTGATAAAAAGTAAAGATATATAATTTCTAGCATTTAGGGAAACACTTTATTACAAAAGAAGCAGAAATAATAAATAATTATTAGCTTAAAGTTAACTCTCTCGGTTGATACAGTTTCCTTGAGGAACGGAGATTAATATGCCAAGTTCAAAGCTACCATGCTGAATGTAGTTGTTGTTTGGCTATTTGCGAAGTGGTTGGCATTAGGAAGGGCATCCAGTCATAAAAACCATGCCAAAACAGACATGGAGCCTGGTCAGCTCCTATCAAACCGTCCAACCCATGCCAGCATGGAAAACAGTCATTAAATGATGATGATAATGATAATGTTTCTTCTCAAAACCCACTCTGTATGTGTGTGAGTGAGTGTGTGTGTGTGTGTGAGTCTGTGTGTGTGTGCGTGTGCGTGCACGCGTGTGTGTATGTGTGTGTGTGAGAGATAGACAAACAGACAGAAAGAGAGAGAGAGGAAGAGAGAGAAAGAGAGAGAGAGGAAGAGAGAGAAAGAGAGAGAGAGGGAGAGAAAAAGAAAGAGAGAGAGTGTATATATATATATATATATATACAGTCTAGTTGTTAAGGATGCCTTTACCATTAATAAAAAAAAATAATAAAAAAGAATAAAATATAATAAATAATAATAAATAATAAATATAATAAAGAATAATAAAAAAGAAATAATAATCATTTGACTGGTTTAAACTTAGTCCCATCCTGTTCAGTCTTTCTAGTATCAGTTCTTTCAAGATTACTGCACTCCTATATGGGTAAATTGACTTGGCGGCATTCTGATGGCATAAAGATTGTCTCTGTCATGTGGGTAGAGCTTAGAAAGGGTACAGAATTATCTTAACAGCTGGAAATGTTGACAGTTTTTAGGATGCTATATGTTGGGTGTGGAAGGACGGTTGAGAAAGAGCGGAGAAGTCAGTGGTAGGGCAGAGAATATATAATGTGTGACATTTTTAGAAAAAAAGAAAAATGTCCTAAATTCAAGCTAAAAATATTGTAAATTTAAGGTTAAAAACTACGCTGAGAAGCTTTATACACTGAATACATTATATTACTTTATACACACTCATACATAGACACATGCATATGTTATGCACATATATGAACAAATATGAACAAATATATATCCATGCACATATATATGCATATACATACACACACACACACACACATATATACATAGATACAAATATACATACATACATATATATATATATATATATATATATATATATATATATATATATATATATAAATAAATACATATACATATATGTATATACATGCACACACACACACAAATATATATATATATATACATACATATATATACACATTCATATATATATATATATATATATATATATATATATATATACATATACATACACATTCATATATATATATATATATATATATATATATATATATATATACACACGTACACATAGATATACATATATGTATATATGTGTGTGTGTGTGAGTGTATATATATATTTAGAAAGAGAGTGAGAGAGAGAGAGAGAGACAGAGAGAGAGAGACAGAGAGAGAGAGAGACAGAGAGAGAGAGAGAGAGACAGAGAGACAGAGAGACATACAGACAGACAGACAGAGACAGTCAGATACACAGACAGACAAATAGACAAACATATAGATAGATATACATATATATGCATATATATACATATAGGTGAATGTTAAATGGTAATGATGATAATGATGATGATGTTAAGTATATAAAAGATATATACATTATATCTGAGGAATTTCAACCATGTTTCGTGGTCTGCTACCACAACAGCTCCTTTATAGGATCCAGTTAGCTCAAGACATCATCAGGAGGAACCACGTCCGGTTGATGTCTTGGAACCTTCTAGTTCTTTCTGGCCTTCATTTCTCAGTTCATCTTAGAATTATGAGTTATCTTAATATCTGATTCCATGTTCATTTTGACTGAAACTTAAATGTTTCAGTATCCAATACATATAATTTATCTGGTTCAAACAAGAACTTGAATGGAAGACAAGTTGCAACAAATAGATATACTGTCCTGTAGCATTTTTAAAATACTCTAAATTCAAGTCAAAATTATCTCAAGAGTTCAGGGTATAAAAGTTATTCTCCAAGTGATTGTATATATTGAATTTATATATTTAACAAACAATAGTTGTTTTTTGGAGGGTTTTTTACTGGATTTAGCTTCTCAATTCTGTTTAGTGTCTCATATTGTCTGATATACAGTGAGTATAAATGAAAATGTCACGACTAGGTAGTTAGGGGAGAAAAGAGTTTATCAGAGATAATGAGAAAGAAAGGGATGTATTACTATAAAGAGAAAGAAACCAAAAACATAACAAAAATATTACTATGATCAAGTGAATAAATGAATCCTGGAAAAAGTCAAAAGTGTACTTGGTGATCCACCTCAATTAAGAGTTCATCAATGTTAGTTGTAGCTATAAGAACATCCTTCATAATTTGTGTGTTGTTTGTAGAGTTGCTAAACAAAAATTTTAAAAAGCAGTATTTCAATAGCTAAAAGGCATCATCATCGTTTAGTGTCTGTTTTCCATGCTGGCATGGATTAGACAGATTGACTGGAACTGGTAAACTGGAGCGCTGTACCAGGCTCTAGTCTGTTTTGACTTGGTGGATCTATTTTAAAACGGGGGCACCAGTTTTCATTTATGTTTTATGTAGTGTTTTTGGTACGGAAAGACTTTCAAACTTCGTATACTTATCTATTTTGTGTTATAGAACAGAAAAAAATTTTTGTATTCGAATTTATTTCATGTAAAAAATTGTCTTATTTCGATAATTTCTACTAATCACTGATGTCTATTCAGTTGAAAACAGTTAGCGCTGTAACGGTGTATATCGTATTAATCCCCTAACCCTAACACTAACCCTAACTAGACTGTTAACCGTAACCGTAACCCTAACCCTAACCCTAAAACTAACCCTAACTCTAGAATCCGAACTCTAAAATTGTTACACACATAGATACGCACAGCGTAATTTATTATATAAACAATATATGCGTATAAATTGCGATTAAACCGGATGAAATATGTCACAGGGAATAACATTTTTATGACCGCCCAGCAGTAACTCTATTCAGCTGAATAGACGTCAGTGATTGGTTGAAATTACAGAAATACGACAACTTTAACATGGAATAACTTGCGATGTACATTTTTTTGTTAAGAAGACTAAGAGTAAAAGATGTTTTATATGACACATTCTACCAGTGTCCCATGTTTCAAAGTGTTTCGTTAGTGTTTCGTTAAGAAAATACTGGCACCCCCGTTTTAAAATAGATCCGACTTGGTTTCTAAAACAGACTGGAGCCAGGCGTAGCTCTCCAGCTTACCAGTTCCAATCAAATAAAAGTGAGTGAAAATTACCAATAAAAGCATCGGAGCAAAAAAAATCACATAACTAGGTAGAAATATCAAAAGATTTATATTAAAAAATTCACGTGAGGCTGTGTGTGAATAATATAACAACACCAACCAAACATTGAATAACTTTTATTTTACCACACATTATTGAGGTTGGTCATGAATTATAAGGTTCCACAATAGCTCAAAACATTTGAAGGAATAATTCAGTAGTGTTCATAAATAGTTGATTACAAAAACTCTGTACTGAGATTCGTCAAAATAGGAGAAAAGTACACAGTAGATTCATTTCAGCCAACTAAATTGACATATTGAAGCTAAGCAGATGGTCATGAAAAAGACAACTATTACAAACAGCAAGAGGATGTGGGTAACAGGTTTGCAGGTTACTATGCACTCTGAAAGTTGATGCTAAAAACAAGCCTTTATGTAACCCTTGTACCAAGATGTTCCAGAAAGATCTATATTGATTTATCACAAGAAGTCTGGCTGTTGATTGGCCCATAACTCGGCCTCTCATGTGAACAAGGTTATGCTATGTTGTGACATAAACTTTGTAATTTGCCAAGTCAGTTTCAAGTCCTGCTACATTCCATATTTTCAAAGATTTCCTGATTAGATGTAGAATCTGCAAGTTTCAAATGATTTATAAGCAACAATGAATCCAATTTTCTTTAACAGTTCATTTGATAGTTCACTATCACAACAGCATTTACCTCTTTGTTTATGTCCATAGTTGATGTTCAAAACTTTTCTTAATATTTCCATACTTCGATAGTTATGTTCATTTGATTTCATAAAATTCATGTAGCTAAACATTCACCCCACATCAGCATTTGCACGTAGTAAAATGAGAAGTGTTAAAGCTGACTAGAAAAATGTTCAAATGGATCTAACCATGTTGAATCCCTATACACTAAAAATTCAATCAAGAGAGAAACTGTCTGAAACTTATGTTCTTTAAACATTTAAAATAATGTTCCTACTGGAACCAATTTTTGCCAGAATCTCTGAATTTTCATAAAAATGCTTTGCTAGGTCTATAATTCTGAGTTTTATTTGTTTGAGACATTCTGTTATGCTAAAATAACTCATTGACTGTAAAAGATGAAAATCCTCTGGAAGGCACTGTTTAATTTGCTCCAAAATTTCAACATCAAATTTTATGCATTGACTTCTTATCTCATTTTCTTGTAGCTCAGTAAATTTACATTCTGAGATTTCTTTTTCAAGAATGGAGAATGAAGATATGGTTTGGGATCCAAATTACTTTAACTGAACTTCTATCCTGGCATTATAGTTATTGAACTTGGTAAATCAATGAGGCACAGAAGATCATTCAAATTAGTGGGATCTTGTGTTTCCATTTCAAATTTTTGTTAACTCTCCAAACTTCAGAAACTTTAAAAAGTGTAGAAAAACAGATTTTTTTGCTACAGAAAATTTCTACCTGAATTTTGGGCTCTAAATTCTGAATTAAATTTTGATTTCATTTTAATGGAGACGCACAAACCTTAACAGTAAATTATAATATACTAAAAATATGCAAGCATGTAATTGAGTGGAATTTGTGATGAAAATAGCGAAAAAGCACAAAATTGGCAACTCTGTTTGCTCAAAGGGAAACTCACAAGACTGTAGAAGTGTTTCCTGGTGGAATATTTGGTTGGAATATTCATCTAAGTCACTGGCATTAGAAAATACTGAATATACACGTCATGTTATGATACTATCAAAAGTGTTTTCATCTGTACATGTCTTATATTGTCAAATGACTGACTTAAATATTTTGTTTCACTGCCTAAGAAATTGAATCAAAGTGTGATGCCATCATATATAGTGTACACCTTTTAAACTGTCAGTAAATAACTGATTTAAAATATTTCTTTGTCTTATTACTTTAATTATGTTTTATCTTTTTCATGTTTTGGTCATTGGACTGCAGTCATGTTGGGGCAATACCTTAGCATGTTTAGTCAAACTAATCATCTCAGTATCTTCTTTCTATTTAAACCTGGCATTTAGCCTATCAGTCTCCTATTACCAAGCAGCTATTACGGGAACATAAATGAACCAACACTTGTTGTCAAGTGGTGGTTGGCTACAAACACAAAGACACACACACACGTGCACACACACACACACACACACGTGCACACACACACACACACACATGCACACACGCACACACACATACACACGTGCACACACACACACACACACACGTGCACACACACACACACACACACACGTGCACACACACACACACACACACACACACACACACACACACGACAGGTTTCTTTCAGTTTCCATGTGCCAAATCCACTTACAACCCTGTGGACGGCTCAGAGCTAGTTGCCCAAGGTTCCACGTGATAGGGCTGAACCTAGAACCATGTGGTTGTGAAGCAAACTTCATACCATAGCCAAAAGAAAGATGATTTGTTTTATTACCTTGTTTAAAGTATTGAAATAAACTGTGATTTTTCTAGTAACTTTTTTCTGTGACTTTTTGTCTGGTGACCAAATAAATACATGTAGGGGGAGAAAAAAAGAGAGAAAAGGAAATGTAGTTGGTACTAAATTATCAACAAATATTTTATACTAATATCAAATATTTTCCTGTAGCGACCAATGCACCAAAATAACAATAAACATCCTAATTGAACAATTGAGGTACTGCTCTATTAAGTGCTGAATCTAAAAAAAAAAAACCCTTCTAAAATGTCTACTTTAATGAAGTGTTTAGTTTAACCACTCCTTACTGTAACAATGCTAAATTTAACAACTTTCTAAATCTAAGTCATTCAAGTACACTCAAATCTAACAACATTATAATCTAACAATGCATTAACCTACTATTTTAATCTAACAACACATTAATCTAACATTAATCTAACAACACCCTAATCTTACAATATTCTGATCCAACAACATTCTAATCTAAGCCATTCTAATCTAACAACACAAATCTAACAACACAAATCTAACAACACGAATCTAACATTATAATCTAACAACATTCTAAGCTAACAATACTCTAATCTACCAAATATAATCTCACAAGACTAATCTAAGATACTAATTGAACAAAATTTTAACCTTAAAAATTTAAAACTAAGACACTCACAACATTAATCTTATAACACGAATCTAACAACATTAATCTGACAACAACAATCTAGTAACACTAATCTAACAATGCTCTAACAACACTGATCTAGCAACATTTATCTAGGAATACACTGATCTAACAACATTAATTTGATGTCTTCAACCTAACAATACTCTAACAACTCTAACTGAATAAAACAAATTTAAGGCCTTCTAACCTAACAATATTGTTATCTAACACCACAATAACTTAACACAATAATTTCTCTCATAGTTTGTTGAATAATTAATAAGACAAATAATTACCATTAACAATATTTATTATTAACACAAAGCATTTTTAATATACTGGTACGGTAAAGCTGCAAACTGGCAGAATGGTTAGCGTGCCAGGCAAAATGCTTAGCAGCAATTCATGTCTTTTTGTTCTGAGGTCAACTTTGCCTTTCATCCTTTTGGGGTCAATAGAATAAGTACCAGTTGAATACTGGGATTTCTAAAATAAACTTACCATTTCCTTGAAATTTCTGGCCTTGTGCCAAAATTTGAAACCAATATACAGACATCGCTGTATGGCAAAAGTTTGCTTCCCAACTACATGGTTCTAGGTTCTGTTCCTCAGGTCAACTAAAGCCTTGTGAGTGGATTTGGTAGATGGAAACTGGTAGAAGCCTGTTGTAAATTAGCGTATACATGTATGTGTGTGTATGTGTTATTTCTTTACTACCCACAAGGGGCTACACACAGAGGGGACAAACAAGGACAGACAAACGGATTAAGTCGATAATACCGACCCCAGTGCGTAACTGGTACTTATTTAATCAACCTCGAAAAGATGAAAGGCAAAGTCGACCTCGGCGGAATTTGAACTCAGAACGTAGCGGCAGACGAAATACCGTTAAGCATTTCGCCGGGTGTGCTAACGTTTCTGCCAGCTCGCCTATGTGTGTGCATGTGTGTGTGTGTGTGTGTGTGTGTGTGTGTGTGTGTGTGTGCATATGCGTGTTTTTGTGTCTGCATGTCTTGATATCACATGATTGTTACTGTCATACAAGCATTGTCATTCATTTCCAATATTCTGTGAGAACATCTACCCATGGGGAAATATTACCTTGCTTGGAAACAGGTAAGGGTTGGAAATAGGAAGGGCAGCTGGCCATAGAAAATCTGTCTCAGTAAACTCCATCTGACCCATGCAAGCATGGAAAAGTAGATGTTAAAATGATGATGATGAAGGTGGTGGTGGTGGTGTACAATTTTTAATACGTATTTTATTTCCATGAATCAAGAAATAATGAATTTTCAAAATATAAGAGCTGAAATTGGATAGCAAGCCGGTACAAAAGATTGAACCCATACCTCTCAAACTCCAGTTAAGCACACTGTACCATTGAGACATATGAAGTAAAGAGAAGAACTGATATGTTTTGTATAAATTAGAACATTGTAGGAATAATCTCTTAGAGAGAGGGTTGAGGGATGAAAATTATCTTAATAAATGTCTAAAGATGTATAGCTTCCAACCATAATAAGAAAAATGTCTCCATCAGGGTTTTAAAAGCTTGCCAAGATGTTCTAGAATGTCCTTTATGGACTTTAAGCATGAAAATGAAACTTTCCTTTTTGACACTCACTGCCTATCAGAAATTTGTCATAAATAATTTGACCTGATATTAACAATTATAGTATTATTATTTACCAGCAACAATTATCTGTGGTCATTATTACCAAATAAAGTAATACAATTCAACAGTGGTTTTGGCTTTTCAGTTTAAACATTTATGATTAGAATTTGAGGAAGGCTATCTGCTATGGGAATCCTATCTCAGAGTATTTGACATAAGGAGAAAGAGTACATGTACGTTTATGTTTGTGGTAGATGGCAATCTGTTAAACTAAGCTGATAAAGATTTCAAACATTCTAATCTAACAATACTGTAACGAAAACTCACTGGCAACAGGTTTCATTATTTTAATGATAACCAGGTATTACACCTCACCAGATATTTTGAACATTTCTGCAATTATCCGTAACGACCCTACAGCTTTTCCTTTCTTCATGTTTTTGATCACTTTATTTATCACACTGCTGTCAAACTGGATTGCTGGTCCCTCTCTCAGGTGAGCATAATAGAGTCTCTGTTTATCTCATGTGATATCTACATTCTACTGTTTCTTATAATAGCTCTTTCATGCCATTTCCTTGTCTTCCATATTGAAGGCATGTATGCCTTTATCATCCTGAATATACTTCACACCAATGACATCTTCACTCTTTCTCACACATTTCCTCTCAGTCCTGAACATCTCATGTCTCTGATCCTTATATTGCAGGTCATGCACAAATCTTTTTCTCTCTGCCTCACCTTTAGTGAAGTATACCTGTTACCTAGCTACCCATCTAGCCATTTGGTAAAGCTTCCTGTTATCACATTCTTTCCAGGTTTTCCAAACTTGTCTCATATCTTTTACCACCATATCAACAATATCATCCTACCACCACATGACTTTTGGCTTAACTAGAACTTTGCCATGTCTGATCTGTTGCCTAAGTAAGATATTTCATAGAAATTCCCCGTTGTCATCTATGCCAAAAGTTTCTAAATCTCTCACCCTACAGTCATATGCATGAATTAGAATTTTTAAAAATCTATTCTCACTTGTTGCTTCTTTTACTTATCATATCTTCCTTTTTAGTGCCTAGCTCTGATTCTGAAATTACCAACCACTAATCTATGTTGTGTTGTGCATTCTTTGCCAGGAAAGGTTTTGACTTTTATGATAGCCCTTCTGTCCCTATTCCGGGTGAGAATGTAATCTATCAGACTCATGCGTTTATCATATTGGTAAGTGATGAGGTGGGTGGTCAGTTTCCTATATTGTTAGATTAGTTGCGTAACAGAACTCCAGTAGTCTTACAACATTCTTTATTTTTCAAACCATAACCATAGCTTCCATATAGGTTACAGAAGCATCAACATGTTGGCCAACTTATCCTTTGAAGTCATTAGCCATGGTAACGAAATCTCTGTCAGTCATCATTGTGATAATTTGTAGAAGTATAGAAGTGGTCCTTCTGCTTCTCTTGCAGTCCTGCTCATAGAGTATATATCAAAATGTTGAGTTGCTTATAATTAGTTCCAACTTAATTATCCTATCAAACACCTTGACTACCTCAATTATTTTAATCTATTTCTCAGCTAATGATACATACCCCAGCCTGATGTCATTGTTACTCACCCAGAAGAATTTTTTCTTCTAGCTCTTGCCTGTAAAGGGTTTGGTTAATGATCTTTTCCATCTTACCTCTTGTACACAGCAAACATCCATTTGTTTCCATTCCAGCATCTCCACAATCTCACCAAACCTACCTTTCATTGTGCCAATGTTTATGATGGCATCCTAAAATTTTGGAACCTACAGAAAGTGGGCAAGATCTTCACTAGTAAGCTGCTTGAGTGTTGGTCCATTATATAGTCTGACTGCAGTACTATCTGTGGGGAATAAGAAAAATTGGGCTGTGCTTTGCCAGCAATTAGCAGATTTAAGCACATGATTATTTTTCTTTCATTTAATTTGCCATTATTAATTCATTTTCCAGTGCTTACTGCACATGCTACAATGGGTCCCAATTAAACTATTCTCAACAGATAAATAAATGAAGATTCTTAATGTCATTAAAAGTACCGTTATAATGTGTATTTGCTATGACTATTTTGTAGCTGTTGCAGGCAGGACCTTAATGCAGGGCTAGTTGTATCTGGTATATAGAATAAATGAACGAGGAGAGGGGAAAACACAGATAGTCACAGAGAGTGGGAGGTGGGTGTGTTTTTTACTGATTATGCAAGAGAAGTGAGAAAAAGAGAAAACAATTTCCAGTATAGCTGGAGGGAGTTGGTTATGGCAGTTTCATTGTGAATGAGAGACCCTCAAGGTTTGTGGGAATGTTGTTTTCTCCTTTCTTTCTTATGATATTATGTTACTACGTATGTATATGTGTATACATACATACATACATACATACATACATACATATATATGTATACACACACATGTATGTATATTCATATATATATATATATATATATATATATATATATATATATATATATATATATACATATACAGACATATATACATGTATATACACATACACACACATATGCACACACATACACATACTATATACTATATATATATATATATATATATATATATATATATATATATATATATATATATATATATATATATATATATATATATATATATATATATACATACACATACATATATACATACATACATACATACATACACACACACATACATGCATACATGTATATATATATATATATACATATGTATACATGTGTACAAACATAGATTACCTTCATACATGCTTACATGCATAAGCACATATATTTGTTTATTTTATAAATTCCTATTATTTTATAAATAACTGTTTACTATTGGGACATTCTGCACACATAAAGGGAAAACAGAAAAATAAATATAGAGATTCCTCTCTCTTTATATAAATATTCTTTTAAGGTTTTTCACTTTTTACAGGTTTCTGTTATTGGAATGTGGCCATACTAGGGTATTGCTTCCAGAACATAGACATTTCTTTAGATTCTTGTATTTAGCTCAGAAGGATGAAAGGAAAAGCTGGCCTAGATGGTATTTGGAATGGGGTTGTATTTCCAGAAAGGTAAAAAACACTATTCAGACAGCAAAAAAGATATGTGCAACTTATGGAGATGAGGCAACTAAGTAATTCACAGGTTTGTGATTGAAAATTTTGATCTAGACATCTATGAGAATTCCAGTAAATCTACAGTCATTGATGATGACCAAATGGAAAAGCTAATATAAGATAATTCAGGTCACATGATATGAGACATCACCGATACACTCCACATATCTCAAATGAGCATTATAAGGCATTTAAAAACACTCAGAGATGTGAATCTCTACAATATTTGGGTGCCTCAAAATTTAATGAAAAAAATTAATGGATTACCTTTCCATTTATAATTCACTGCTCAAATGCAATAGCGCCCCATTTTTGATAAGAATGATTGCATGTTATGAAAGATGGATTGTTTACAACAATGTGGAGCAAAAAAGGTTCTGGAGAAAATGAAATGAACTGCTTATAATCACTCCAAAAGCCAGTCAGTATTTGGAGAAAGTGACACACTATATTTGGTGGTGTTAGAAGAGCACTGACAACATCATGCCGCATAGGGAGGTCGTACCGTGACGACATTTTAGGACAGCTGCTAGTCACATGCGTGATGTCTTCCACAGAAACATGACATAGCCTACACATCTTGGGATTACATGAACATCACTGTCTCTCTTGTTCACCAGGTACTTTGTGGCAATCTTCTGTTCCTGGATTGCAAATGCACAGCTTCTAAGTGTGATTTGATGTAGTGGTCTTGTGTCCAAGAAAGGCTGTGCTTCATGCCAGTTTTACTGTCTTCTTCAACATACCTTTGCATAGTCTTTTTTTTTTTTTTGTATTCTGAGTGCTTTCCATCGAGGTCTTCTCTGTGGTAAGAGAGCCCAGCTGCTTTGGGGCTGTATAGGAGATCATCAGGGAGAGAGTGCTTCTTGAGGAGCTCACTGCCAACTTGTACAATGTTGCTCACTTCACTTTTCAAGACTGCATTCATATATTTATTTTTGCTACTGCTGCTCAGCAGATGCTGCCTGAGTGATACCATATGGTATTCAAAGGCCATCTGCCCTGATCTCAGGCCTCTACCACCTTCATTTCTTCTTAGGTAGAGCCAGCCAACATCACTGTTTCTGTGTAACTTCCCAGTTGTTGTCAAGATTTTGTGGGTTTGATATCTATGGAGTGGATTTCCTCTACAGACTAATCAAGTATGTGTGTATGTAAGCATGTATGTATGTATGCATGCATGTATGTATGCATGCGTGTATGTATGCATGCATGTATGTATGTATGCATATGTACATATGTGTGTGTATGTATGTATGCATATGTACATATGTGTGTGTATGTATGTATGTATGTATGTATGTTTATCTTGTCACCATTTGACATTTGGTGTTGGTTTGCTTATGCCCCTGTCACTTAGTAACTGAGAAGAAGAGATGTACAGAATAAGTACCAGACTTAAAAACAAATTAATTACTGGCATTGATTTGTTCAACAAAACCCTTCAAAGCAGTGCTCCAGCATGGCTGTAGTCCAAGGACTGAAACAAATAAGTGTTTGTGAGTGACATAAGAATGTTGAAACATTCTGTCTAAGCTGTTGATGTGCAGACAAAAAGAGAAGGTCTCCTGAGATACAATCTTGATGAGTAGAGTTGAAATAATTACATGAGAAATGTATAAGATTCAGGCAATGAATCATGAGATTTTGTATTACTAATTTTGTTATTCACTCCAGGATATTCGCTTAATAAAAGAGAGATATAGATACAAACATCTCTCAAAGTCAAACTAACTAAAGAGGGAGAAGTTAGTAATTAGGTCAGGGTTAGCTATTCCATTTAGTGAGGAATTTGAAGTTCAATTGTGAATTCACCAAATTTTTGTTCTTAGGTCTGTCTTAATCCTCTTGGTACATGAAATTATTATGAAACCATTTCAATAGTATGTTAGCAGCATACTGTACAGTATTTCTATAAATGTACAATAAAAGCTGCTTATTATAATCGTGGATAATGTTATCAAATGGCTATTGTCATTAAAATCAGTGGAGGCCCATATGTGCTCAGGAAATTGTTATATTCTCTGCATAATATTATCAGCTGATTATTGTAATCTAAGAGGCTCCATCCCAGAATAATCATAATAAGTGGCTTTCACTTATATCAATGTTTCTGCTCCATTTCTGAACATATTATATTGCTATTAGAATATGTAGCATTTATTTCACTTATTTATAGAAACAACTTGTTTTAGTAGCCTCTAAGAAATCTCCCCACTACTATCTCCCTATTGGGTGTATGAGCCAACCATGGAGCCTCTTTATAGTCACATGATCTGCTAGAAATAGCACATAAATCTCCCTTAATCCCACTATTTCAAAGAAAAGGAAAGGGCACATTATATAATGTAGTTTTAGATACTCTTAAAAAGATAAGATATTCATGACCGGACTGCCTATGATCATAGATCTGTTTGATCAGAGTTGATCAGCAGATAAACAACAACCCATGGGAGTAAGAGGGCATGCTGAAAAGTTCCTGACTTTAAGGGTAACCCTAAAGGCCTGGTAGGAGGCCCAACCTTCTGAGTTCTTTTACAGGGCTTGAAAAAGATGAAGGACCACTGCAATAAGTGTGTGAATCTGAGAGGGGCATTTTGAACTTCAGGACGGAGATTTTCAGATCATGTCTGCATTTTAGAAAATTCCTGCTGGCTTTTTGCAATCAGCATGGTGACTCTACATCTGGAAAGCAATAACGAAGGCTGAAGAGAGACAATCATTTACCGTCGTGGTGCATTTTTCTTAATTGTCATCACTCCTTTTCATAATTTTATGAATTGGATTGACACATGCAGCTGTTGTGGAAGTGGTATCACAATCTGTGGGCATAGAATTGGTCAACTGAAAATTACAGATGAGATGGTACTAATTTGCTCATCAGAAGGTGGTCTCCAGCATGACTGAATGAATATGAAATGATTGCAACTACAAGTGGTCAAAATGGGGTTCTTTCAAAAAATGCCTGGAGTAACATTATTTGACAGGGTTCATATCTCAGAAGTCAGGGAGTCTCTCCAGGTGGGGCTGTTACATATTCACATTGAGAAGTCACAACTCCACTTCTACAGACATGTGATGAGAATGTTGCAGGAAAAACACACAAGGCCCATTCTTCAAGACAAGATTAGTCATTCACACCTGGGGTCCATATAACCCTGGGGGGATGGGTGTCCATTTGAGAAATTTGGGAATCCAAAGAAACGAAATGGTAAATTGAAGATCCACAGCAGTATATCAAGGGTCCATTAAAAAATTTTGCTTTATATGTATTTATAGCAACAGCTACATTTCTTTCTCTAATGCTTTACATAGTTCAATATATATATATATATATATATATATATATATATATATATATAAAAGTAGGTGTGGCAGTGTGGTTAAGAAGTTTGCATCCCAAACTTGTGATCTTCTTGAGTTCAGTCCTCTTCTACAGTACTTTGTACAACACTTATACTTTAGCCCCAGGTCTACCAAAAGCCTTGGGAAGAGAGATTGTGGACAGAATCTGAAAAAAATCCATTATGTATACATATTACCATTACCAATAAAACTACTAAGTATAGTAGTAACCACATCACTTTACTGGAAGTAGACTGGATGATGGTACTTAATGTGGAACTCAAAATTCACCAGTAGCAGTCGTACATCTAACTGTGCACACAGGAACTACTCCAAATACATATATATATATATATATATATATATATATATATATATGCGAGTAAAAATAAATACAAAAAAAAGGGGGGGTTTTGTATGATTGTGTATAGAGGAATATATTATTTTGTTTAAAAGAGTTCCAACACTGTCTGTTTTTTATGTTTTATTTATATTCCTGCAAAACCAATGTGGGATACAGAATATGGAATATACAATATATAATATAATATACAATATATAATATAAAATAAAAATGGATGGTACTATGAAATAAAGTATTGAATGTCTTATTGAATATATGGAATATGTCTTATTGAATAGATGAAATATTGAGTGTTCAATATAAAGGATTAAATATATAAAGGCGAATATGTATGAATATGTATTTTCTATACCTTGTGGTATTTCATATTTTCTATACCTTGTGGTATTTCATCATGGCCGGTATGACAGACTTTAACAGTTTTCCGTCCGCCACTACCCTCCACAAAAACAATTTAATTTGTGTTCGTGGGAAGAACCATTTTAACGATGCGTACTGCCTTAATTCTTCAAAACGCTGGAGTTTTAATGGTGGCAGCTGATGAAGGGGATGTTTCTATGTGGCCTGCTTGTTTGTTGCACCTTGTTTACCATTTTTGTCCTTGTTCTTTTGCCACGTCATGTACCCAGTTATGTATCTATATGTACATGTGGATGAACGTATATACATACATGTACATATATATGCATATACTCATATATTGTTTATATATATATATATATATATATATATATATATATATTAATATTTAACAGAAGCAAATCAAGGGACAAAAGTTTGGTGCTTTAGCACTTATCAAACTTATGTATATATCTATATCTGTATGTATGTGTATATATATATATGTGTGTGTATACACACACACACACAACACAACACACACATAACACACACACACATATATGCATACATATATATACCCATATATTTATACATACAGATATATACATATATATAAATATATACCTACATATAGACATACACACATACACATACACATACATACACATATATCTGTATATGTGTGTGTGTATGTATGTGTGTAAAACAGACATTAAAGAATGATGACGATGATAAATATACTTATATATATATATACATATATATATATATATATATATATATATATATATATATATATATATTTATGCACACACATACGTAAATATATATATGTAAACAGACATATGCATACAGATAAACAAACACACACACACACACACACATGCACAAACACATACATACATGTGCACACACAAAGACATGTACAAGCATAAACACATGTAGACATATACATGTATATATGTATGTCATCATCATCATCATCATCATTTAACGTCCATTTTTCATGTTGGCATGAGTCAGACGGTTTGACAGGAGTTGGTCAACTGAAGAATTGCCCAAACTCTGTGTCTGTTTTAGCATGGTTTCAATGGCTCGATGCCCTTCCTAACACCAATCACTTTACAGAGTGTACTGGGTGCTTTTATGCAACACCAGTACAGGTGGCTTTACATGGCACTGGTACATGTGCTTTTTATGTGGCACCAGCACCCACAAGTCCTCAAGGTTAGGAATGCTCAGCTGGAGAGAATTGCAGGGGACGAGCCTGTATGCAATCAAACTTTTACTTAGCTTGATGTGACTTTTCAAGCACAGCAAACTGCCAGGAGTCTTGGTTCCCTGTCATCGCCTCTTTCAGTCCAAACGCCTGTAGATCCTTCCTCACCACTTCATCCCACGTTTTCTTGGGTCCACCCCTTCCACATGTTCCCTCTACAATTAGAGATCAGCACCTACTGATGCAACTGTTTTCATTCATATGATTTGCATGGCTATACCAGTGCAGTCTTCTCTCTTGCACGCTACATCTGTCATATGTAAAGACTACTTTCTCTGTTAGTCTCTCAGTGATACTGCTGCACCTCTTGCACAGAGGCAGTACCATGGCCAATGAAGTGTATCTGAGGCGTGGTTATTGCTGTTTGAAACTATGTCTATATATGTGCACGCGTGTGTGTGTGCGTGGGTGTGTGTGTATGTGTATATATACATTATCGCCTCCTGGTACTTGTTCCAGTGGCACGTGAAAAGACATTCGAGCAAGTTCGTTGCCAGTACCGCTGGACTGGTTCCTGTGTAGGTGGCACGTAAAATACACCATTTCAAGCGTGGCTATTGCCAGTACCTCCTGGCCTTCATGCTGGTGGCATGTAAAAGCACCCACTACACTCTTGGAGTGGTTGGCGTTAGGAAGCTGTAGAAACTCTGCCAAATCAGATTGGAGCCTGGTGTAGCCATCTGGTTCACCAGTCCTCAGTCAAATCATCCAACCCATGCTAGCATGAAAAGCGGACGTTAAACGATGATGATGATGATGATGATGATGATGATGATAGATATATATATATCATCATCATCATCATCATCGTTTAACGTCCGCTTTCCATGCTAGCATGGGTTGGACGATTTGACTGAGGACTGGTGAAACCGGATGGCAACACCAGGCTCCAGTCTGATTTGGCAGAGTTTCTACAGCTGGATGCCCTTCCTAACGCCAACCACTCAGAGAGTGTAGTGGGTGCTTTTACGTGTCACCCGCACGAAAACGGCCACGCTCGAAATGGTGTCTTTTATGTGCCACCCGCACAAGCCAGTCCAGGGGCACTGGCAACGATCTCGCTCGAAAATCCTACAGGAGCCAGTCAGGCGGTACTGGCAACGGCCACGCTCAAAATGGTGCATCTCATGTGCCACCCGCACAAGAACCAGTCCAGGGGCACTGGCAACGATCTTACTTGGCTTGCCGGGTCTTCTCACGCACAGCCCATTTCCAAAGGTCTCGGTCCGTAGT
>NC_142930.1:9111160-9113660 GCF_046866305.1 Octopus bimaculoides | reverse complement strand
AATATAATATAATATAATATAATATAATATAATATGATGTAATATATATATATATATATAGTTTCTAGATGAGATCCAAATGTTCTTCGTATAGAATACACTTAGTAGTACCCAAGAGATTTAAACTTGAGTGGGTATAGAGGTAAATGTAGGGATATATAAAGTATATTAAATACATGAAATACAAAAAAATGCATATATGTATACATATAAAAAGGTCCAACTTACACAGAATACAAATGATATAGAAAATTAATGGGGAGGAGGGAAAGTATTACAAATCCAGCAGCTGTTTCTAGGGGCTTAGCAATCCATAATAATATTCGTAGATTGATTCCATCATCGGATGAGATGAGCCTCCGTCTTCAGGGAAGAGGTTTTACATTTGAGATGTTAAAGGAGAGAAGTTCAAAGTTCATATATAATGTGTGTGTGTGTGTGTGTGTGTGTGTGTGTGTGTGTGTGTGTGTGTGTGTGTTAATAGAATGGATGTTCCTACTTTCCTGCCTGTTGTGTAACATTAAGGGAAGTAAATTACATAGAGATGCATTGGGGAAAAGGAAGAAAGAGAAAAAGGAGGTGACAGAGAGAGAGATGGACAAAGAAAGGATTAGAAAGTGATACAAGTAAGGGAAAAAAGTGAAATGGAAGAGTCAAGGTTCAATCACAAAGAAAGAAGGGGAAAAGGAAGAAGATGATGACATACCAAAGTTTGTAAGGTCATTGCATCTTGAGTTATCTCATTTTCTTATTCTCCTATTCATTCTGTCTGTCTGTCTGTCTGTCTGTCTGCCTGCCTGCCTGTCTGTCTGTCTGTCTGTCTGTCTGTTGTCTCTCTCTCTCTCTCTCTCTCTCTCTCTCTCTCTCTCTCTCTCTCTCTCTCTCTCTCTCTCTCTCTTTTCCCTCTTATTCTGCATTTATTTCGAGTGGTTTTGAATTGTTTCTAAGTATGTAAGATACTTATTTTGCTCTGAGAATGGTAAAAATGCTAAAACCTTTTGTGTAGAGGTGGCTGAGTGGTAAGAAGTTTACTTCTCAACCACATGGTTCAGGTTCAGTCCCAATGCGAGGTACCCTTGGCAAGTGCCTTCTATTATAGCTTCAGGTCAATCAACCAAAGCCTTGTAATATATATGCGTGTATGTGTGAGGGTGCATGTTTGTAAGTGTGTGTGTGTGTCTTTGTGAATGTGTATGTGTGTGCATGTGTGGGTGTGGGTGTGTGTATATATATCTACATGTGTGTGTGTTATTGTTTGTATTTGTCCATCCCACCACTTGACAACCAGTGTTGCTTCGTTTACATCCCTATAACTTTGCAGTTTGGCGATGCAGATTGATAGAATAAGTATTTATATGTATTTATAAATGTTTTTAGATATTTTCAGATATTTGCTGGCTTATAAAAATATATATATGTCTATATGCTTGTATGTTATTAATACTTCTATTAAGTTGAGTTTTATGTTGCTTTATTAATGTCGAAGTAAGTGTGCATATATATTGAATGTTCTGCTGGATAATAAGTCATGCTCCCCTAGTTTTCCGCTCGTATTGCCTCCACTCAAACTATCTATGTGACATATATCTTTTTTATATTCTGCATGTCCCACATGCTATACCTTCATTTATGTATTCTTTATTATTATTATTATTATTATTATTATTATTATTATTATTATTATTATTATTATTATTATTATTATTTTCCTGCTGTACCCTTATTTTTATTTTTATTTTTATTTATATTTTGATTTCAATTTTATTTTTTATTTTTATTTCTATCTTATTTTTGCTGTTGTTTTTCTTCTGGTCTCTACCACACCTCTGTTTTTACCTCTTGCTCTGCATTTGTATGTAACCCTTTGTGAATCTCTGAAGAGGCCTAGAGGTTCGGGCATGTAACCCCATTTCAAAATGTCATCCGATAATCACTCCGGAAAGGAATATTCGGATAGAATGGGGCTTGCTAAAACTAGGCCAAAACAGCTGTAAGATTAAACTTCTGTTCATCCTCTAATTCCTTATGTACTTTGTACCTCTATATGTAAACCATGTTGGCAAAATAACATAGTCTGCCATGGACAACTGTGCTTTGGTTCTTTCTTTCATTTTCTTTTCCTCCTTTTTTTGTCACTTTTGCTATGAATTAAATTAATGAATTCAACGGGATACACCGCCTGCAAGTAGCTGGGTTCAGCATATTATCCTCCATTTTCTAATTGTTACACAAATTTTGGGTAAAACCTCCACTTTTACCCGCTCCCATTGATTGCACCTAGGATAGCACTAGTGTAGCAATAATTGGGTACCCTCCCAGCAGTATACTGGATAGATACTATCCCTTAGTGGGTTGAACCCCCAATCCCTAACTCTCTCACGTTATATATATATATATATATATATATATACTTCATGTGTGTGTGTGTGTGTGTGTGTGTGTGAATGAGCCATGTTTTGCTGTCTGCATTTCTTCTGTATCCATCAGAGGACAAAGATCA
>NC_142930.1:9098660-9106160 GCF_046866305.1 Octopus bimaculoides | reverse complement strand
AGGCGACAGGTTTATTTAGCCAGAGGGGAAGCAGATAAGGAAAGATTTGCCAATGTTCTGCGCCGTGAGGACCAAAGACTCGAGGTATTTCGGGTTGCAAGACAGTGTAGGAGAGAGAATAGTGATGTTGTAGGAGAGAAATGTGTTCGCATGGATGATGGTACGCTTGCATTAAATGAGGATGCAAAGAAAGAGGTCTGGAGATGCCACTACGATAGATTGCTTAATAAAGAGAATGAATGGGAGAAAGAGAGCCTGCCTTATGTCGACCCAATAGAGGGACCAGCTATCCGAGTTGATAGTACCAGGGTAGATAAAGCAATTAAGAGTATGAAGACCGGGAAAGCCCCCGGCCCATCAGGAATCACTGCAGAGATGCTCAAAATATCTGGCAGTGTTGGCTATAGCCTAGTCACCCGTATTACGAACCAGGTGATACACGAAGGAGTCATACCCTATGACTGGTGTAGCAGCATCATAGTCAACTGCTACAAAGGTAAAGGGGACGCTTTAGATACAAATAATTACAGAGGCATCAAGCTGTTAGATCAGGTTATGAAAGTTACAGAGAGGGTCATAGCCCAACTAATTAGGGAGCGAATCAATTTAGATGAGATGCAGTTTGGGTTCGTGCCAGGTAAAAGCACTACTGATGCCTTATTTCTAGTGAGACAGTTGCAAGAGAAATACCTAGCCAAGGATAAACCTCTGTACCTGGCTTTCGTTGACATGGAGAAAGCCTTTGACAGGGTCCCCCGATCCCTTATCTGGTGGTCAATGAGGAAACTTGGGATAGAAGAATGGCTAGTGAGAGCTGTGCGAGCCATGTACAGAGATGCGGCCAGTAAGGTGAGGGTTGGAAATGAGTACAGCAATGAATTCCGGGTAGAGGTAGGGGTCCACCAAGGTTCCGTCCTCAGCCCCCTATTATTTACCATAGTCCTCCAGGCAATCACAGAGGAGTTCAAGACAGGTTGCCCCTGGGAGCTCCTCTATGCTGATGACCTTGCCCTAATTGCGGAGTCACTATCAGAACTAGAGGAGAAGTTTCAGGTGTGGAAGCAAGGTCTAGAACTGAAGGGCCTTAGAGTCAACCTAGCTAAAACCAAAATCCTAATAAGTAGGAAGGTAGATAAAACACAAACCCCTTCAGGTAGATGGCCCTGCTCAGTATGTAGAAAAGGAGTAGGTAGTAACTCTATAAGATGTACCCGGTGCAAGCTATGGACACATAAGAGGTGCAGCAACATCAAAGGCAGGTTAACTAGCAAGTTAGTTTTTGTTTGTGGCAGATGTTCAGGTGCAATAAAGACTGCAAACAAACAGGAAACAACTTCTATCTCATTCCAGGGTGAAAAACTAGAGGTAGTCGATAGCTTCCGCTATCTGGGCGACCAAGTTAGTAGTGGGGGTGGGTGCGCTGAAAGTGTAGCTGCTAGAATAAGAATAGCCTGGGCAAAGTTTAGAGAGCTCTTACCCCTGCTGGCGACAAAGGGACTCTCACTCAGAGTAAAAGGCAGACTGTATGACGCATGCGTACGAACAACCATGCTACATGGCAGTGAAACATGGGCTGTAACTGCTGAGGACATACGTAAGCTCGCAAGGAATGAAGCCAGTATGCTCCGTTGGATGTGTAATGTCAATGTGAATACCCGTCAGAGTGTAAGTATCTTGAGAGAAAAGCTGAACATTAGAAGCATCAGTTGTGGCGTGCAAGAGAGACGATTGCGCTGGTATGGACATGTGGTGAGAATGGAGGAGGATAGCTGCGTGAAAAAGTGCCACACCCTAACAGTTGAGGGAACCCGTGGAAGAGGTAGGCCCAGGAAGACCTGGGCTGAGGTGGTGAGGCAAGACCTTCGTACATTGGGCCTCACCGAGGCGATGACTACGGACCGAGACCTTTGGAAATGGGCTGTGCGTGAGAAGACCCGGCAAGCCAAGTAAGATCGTTGCCAGTGCCCCTGGACTGGTTCTTGTGCGGGTGGCACATGAGATGCACCATTTTGAACGTGGCCGTTGCCAGTACCGCCTGACTGGCTCCTGTAGGATTTTCGAGCGAGATCGTTGCCAGTGCCCCTGGACTGGCTTGTGCGGGTGGCACATAAAAGACACCATTTCGAGCGTGGCCGTTTTCGTGCGGGTGACACGTAAAAGCACCCACTACACTCTCTGAGTGGTTGGCGTTAGGAAGGGCATCCAGCTGTAGAAACTCTGCCAAATCAGACTGGAGCCTGGTGTTGCCATCCGGTTTCACCAGTCCTCAGTCAAATCGTCCAACCCATGCTAGCATGGAAAGCGGACGTTAAACGATGATGATGATGATGATGATGATGCATATATATGTATTTATATGCTTATATACATACATATATGTACACACTTACATATATGAGGCAAGTGAAATCGAAATTGAGTTAAATTCGACGACTGGCACTCATGCCAACATCGTCTCCTTTATTGGACACGAAACTCAGCTTGCAAAGACTTATTGGGGCAAGCGAAAGCGAAATCGTGATGGTACCTGTGCCCAGCGTCGCCTTTCTGGCACTTTTGCCCACGGCATGTGTAAGGACTTTCGAGCGAGATCGTTGCCAGTGCCCCTGGACTGGCTCTTGTGCGGGTGGCACATAAAATACACCATTTTGAGCGTGGCCATTGCCAGTACTGCCTGACTGGCCTTCGTGCCGGTGGCACATAAAAGCACCCACTACACTCTCTGAGTGGTTGGCGTTAGGAAGGGCATCCAGCTGTAGAAACTCTGCCAAATCAGATTGGAGCCTGGTGTAGCCATCTGGTTTCACCAGTCCTCAGGCAAGTTGTCCAACCCATGCTAGCATGGAAAGCAGACGTTAAACAACGATGACGCTGATATATATATGCATATATGGGTACAGGACGTCACAAAACATAAACATGAAATACAAAATATGAAACCATGGAATACGAACTTTTGTATGTGAACAACAAAAGAAACAAATGGAAAACAAGACCTTTCATCAGTTGTCGGCTGTTTTCTACTCCACATTTTGAGCAATTGTCGTGAATTGCACGAAATGTGGAGTAGAAAAACAGACGACAACTGATGAGGGGTTGTTCTTTATGTTACTTGTCTTGTTTTCCATTTGTTTGTTTTGTTGTTTGCATACAAAAGTTTGTATTCCATGGTTTCGTATTTCATATTTCATGTTGTTTACATTTTATGACATTCTATACCCATATATGCATATATATACATATATATGTAAGTGTGTACATATATATATGTATATATGCATATATATATTATTTATATTATTATATGCTTGAATGCCATGCATCTATTTCCAAGTATATATATATATATATATATATATATATATATATATATATATATTCGTGCAGGTGACATGTAAAAGCACCTACTACACTCTCTGAGTGGTTGGCGTTAGGAAGGGCATCCAGCTGTAGAAACTCTGCCAAATTTAGATTGGAGCCTGGTGTTGCCATCCGGTTTCACCAGTCCTCAGTCAAGTCGTCCAACCCATGCTAGCATGGAAAGCGGACGTTAAACGATGATGATGATGATGATGATATATGCTCCACTGGAGGGCTTTTGTTCTCAGCCGTCTGGATTACTGCTCCCAACTGTAGTTACCAAGCAGTGTAGAATTAATGACAGAACTCGAGGCAATCCAGCAAAGCTACACACAGAATATTGTACAACGTGACATATCAGCTACTTGGAGAGACTGAAGGATTTAAGACTCTACATCTTGGAGCGAAGGCAGGAAAGATACATGGTAATATACATCTGGAAAATCTGAGAAAGTCTTGTTTCAAACCTTGCTGTCACTTACACAAACATCAGGATGAAGTGCTACTGCATGGTTCCAAAGGTCCCAGCATTGCAATCAGGATACAGGACCAGATAGTGCAACCACTTGGGCCTCAATGGTCCACAGCTCTTCAATATCCTCCCACAAAACCTGAGAGATCTCCATGCATTGATGTAGGCTTTTTCAAAAAACGAGATCTCCTGTTGTCAAGAGTTCTGGATGACCCTACCTCTAGGCAAGAAACACAGATGAGGACAGCAACATTGAACACCCTCATCCACCAAATGTCACATATCAGAGGAGGTTTGGTGAAAATGCAGCAAAGTAAATGGTGGTGTCCCAGCATGACTGCAGTCCTTGGACTGAAACTTAGAAACGAATATAGTCGTGTCTTTACTGGTCTAACAACTATACTGTTATACTAGAGTGGGTGTTATAACTATCTGACATTAAGGATTACAACAATGGGGATGAGGAATTAACAAACTCACAAAAGTTTTGGGGAAAATTTTACAGAAAATAAACATCATAAAATTATGAAAATTTATTGGCTGGGTAGCTCGAATTGCAAAAACAGCAATAACAGTAATTGGACGAACAACAACAGCAGCAACTACAACTGTATGAACAACATCAGCTACAACTGCAGGAACAACAACAGAAACAACAACAATTGAAAAAGCAACAATAGCAGAAGCAATAACATCAACAATTACTATTACAGCAACAAATGCTGTAATTAATGAAAAGTAAATCATTAGCAAATGCTGTAATTAATGAAAAGTAAATCATTAGCAAATGCTGAGAAAATGTTCTCACTCGAATATGTTGCAAACTCGATAACAGAGCTTAAGTGCAAACCAGGCGAAGGAGTTCCCTTTGAGGCTTACAACAGAAGATACAAACAAATTTTCAAATAAAGTGCAATGATTGGGACATCATCATCATCATCATCATCATTTAACGTCCGCTTTCCATGCTAGCTGGGTTGGACGATTTGACTGAGAACTGGCGAACCAGATGGCTACACCAGGCTCCAATCTGATTTGGCAGAGTTTCTACAGCTGGAAGCCCTTCCTAACGCCAACCACTCCGAGAGTGTAGAATGATATGACGATGATATGAAAACACATTTAATCTTAAGAAAACTGGCAGCAGGAGAACATGAGCATTACAGCAATTACGTACTCCTGGAAAAACATTCTGACATAACCTTTAAAAATACATTAGACATATTGTGTAAATTTTTAGTGAGAAAAGCTCGTTGTTCAATACAGCGAAATGTTTGAATCTAGAAAAAGAACAACGAGGAGGACTACACATATACCGGTAGAGTTAACAGGGAATGTGAAAATTTTAAAGTGGACAAATTAATACCAGATATGTTCAAGTGCCTGATATTTACTCAGGGACTAACTGCAGAAAAAGACACAGAAGTAAGAAGAAAAATTCTTGCTAAGCTGTAACCTTACAACAAGTGTCAGAAGAGTGTGAAAGAATAGTAAATTTAAGGCACAACACAGAGAAAATTGAACATAAAGATTGCTCCCAAGTGAAACAGGTGCGAAATAGGCAGAATAGAAATCAAGTATGTACTAAAATACAGTACAGACAGGACAAAAATCAGGAAAAACCTTTGTTTTGCATGTGGAGGTCTACACCTGAGGAAAAACTGTCCATTTAAGAAAGTGGAATGTTTCCATTATGGAAAAATTGGACACATAAAAATGCATTGAAAAACCAAGATGACAAAATGTTGGAACAAAGAAATAAGAATAAACAGTATATCATCAAAAGACAATGGTAATATAACAAAGAGAAAATTCGTAAATGTGAAAATTAAAAATATAAGAGTAAAAATGCAGTTAGATACTGGAAGTGATATTGCCATTGTGACTGAAGAAACTTGGAAGTATATTGGTAAGCTGAAATTAAGTGAATTTGTGTGTAATGAAACAGTTTGTGATCAAATGAAAATGGCAAAAATATGTGCTAAAAATTTCAGTAAATCTGTTTGGCACAGAGTAGATGGAACTATTCAAATTGTGGAATACACCCATAAATGTTTTGTGTGGGAATATAGTTAATTTGGTCAAAGGTTCAAATGAGGCTGAGGGACTGAAGCAAGAAATAAAACATTTATATCCACATGTTTTCTCAGAGAAACTGGGCTGTTGCATGAAAACAAAGGTAAAAATTGCAGTAAAACAAGATGAAAAACACCTGTATTTAAGCCAGAATGGAATGTACTGTTCGTGGTAATAAACCAGATAAATAAGGAACTTGAAAGACTTGAAAGACTTGAAAACCTAGGAATAATTGAAAAGATGGATCACTCAGACTGGGAAGCACCTACAGTCTACATAAAAAAGAAAAATATCAAGTTAAGAGTTTGTGCAAATTTTTCAACAGGTTTGAATGATTGCTTAAATGCACATAACTACCCATTGCCGTACCCCTTGGAAGTGTTTGCAAAATTGAATGGAGAGAAATTCTTCTCAAAACTAGACCTCTCGGAGGCATATCTACAAATCCAAGTAGAAGAAGAATGCTCACATTTATTAACCATCAATACACACCAAGGCTTATTTAAATTTAAGCATTTTCACTTTGGTGTAAAAGTGATTCCATTCATATTTCAGCAAATAATGGATACAATACTGGGTGACTGTGATTTTGCTATCACCTATTTAGATGATATTCTAATAAAAAGTGAATCACAGGAACAACATGTAGAACACTTTAAAAGGACATTTGAGAAGATAAGAGAATATGGTTTCAAGTTAATGGAAGAAAAATGCAAGTTCTTTATGAAAAAAATTAAATACTTGGGCCAGATAATAGATAAAAATGGATGAAAACCGGATTCATCTAGAGCAACTGTGATAAAAAATGTGCCCACACCAAATAATGTGACCATGCTAGAAGCATTCTTGAGTTTAGTAAATTATTATCAAATTTACATTTCCAATATACATAATGTAAGGGCCCTGCTCAATGATCTGTTAAAGAAAAATACAAAATGGTGTTGGACTGATAAATGTCAGAAGGCATTTGATGAGTTAAAAAGCATTTTAACATCAGATTTATTGTTATTGCATTTTGATCCAAAGATGGATATTATATTGGTTACAGATGTGAGTGATTATGGTGCAGAAGCCATGCTTCTGCACAAATATGATGATATGTGTAAAATGTCTACAGATAACGTTTGCAATTTTGGCTGGATATACTTGAGATTGCTCCAATCTGGCCAGCCTCAAGGAAAAACTAAGCTAAGAGCACTAAATTCCTTGGAAGAAAGCAGCGAATGTATACGAAAACAAGGACGGAAAAAAACGGACAAATGGTACACAAATACAAATAACAGGATATTAACAATGGGTGTCTTTTGACTATACACAACAGGCATCTTTCAGTTTTTGTCAACTAATTCCACTCACAAAGCTTTGATAAGCCTGGAGCTATAGGAGAAGACATGAAGACTTTTGCCCAACAAACTGCTCAGTGGGACTGAATCCCAGACCACATAACTGGAAATTTTAAAAATTTCTCACATAATTTCACATTACATTTGATGCTAATTTCAATTTTTGGTACAAGGCCAGTAATTTCGGGGGAAGGGAATAAATCCATCAGATCGACCCCAATGCTCAACTGGTACTTATTTTATTAACTC
>NC_142930.1:9051160-9093660 GCF_046866305.1 Octopus bimaculoides | reverse complement strand
TCATCATCATCATCATCATCATCACCATCATCATCATTTAGTGTCCATCTTCCATGCTTGCATGGGTTGGTTGGTTTGACAAGGATCCAATGAGTCAAAAGACTGAATTGCACTTTAGTGTCTGTTCTGAAATAGTTTCTACAGCTGGATGCTGTTCGTAATGTCATTACAAATATAAATATGAATATATACATATAAAAATAGAAATATTACATGTCTAAACCTCTCAGCGAGATTTATGCAGTAACAGCATAATAAAGTGATGACTTGTTGCCAACTTAATGTGACAGTCCCAAGAAAGGGAAGGATATTACTGTTATTTAGCCCCAAGAAACACCATTTCTAGTTGGCTACATGACACAAGTGTTCTGTGTCCTTAAAATTTCAAACTTAAGGACACAGAATGCTTGTGCTGCATAGCCAACTAGAAACGGTGTTTCTTGGGGCTAAATAACAGTAACATTCATCCCTTTCCTGGGACTGTCACATTAAGTTGGCAACAAACCATCACTTTATAATATATATACATACATATATATATATATATATATATATATATATATATATATATGTGTGTGTGTGTGTGTATGTATGTATATATATTTGTGTATATGTATGTATGTATATATATATGTATATATGTGTGTGTATATATGTATATGTATATATATATATATATATATATATATATATATATCATCATCATCATCATCATCGTTTAACGTCCGCTTTCCATGCTAGCATGGGTTGGACGATTTGACTGAGGACTGGTGAAACCGGATGGCAACACCAGGCTCCAGTCTGATTTGGCAGAGTTTCTACAGCTGGATGCCCTTCCTAACGCCAACCACTCAGAGAGTGTAGTGGGTGCTTTTACGTGTCACCCGCACGAAAACGGCCACGCTCGAAATGGTGTCTTTTATGTGCCACCCGCACAAGCCAGTCCAGGGGCACTGGCAACGATCTCGCTCGAAAATCCTACAGGAGCCAGTCAGGCGGTACTGGCAACGGCCACGCTCAAAATGGTGCATCTCATGTGCCACCCGCACAAGAACCAGTCCAGGGGCACTGGCAACGATCTTACTTGGCTTGCCGGGTCTTCTCACGCACGGCCCATTTCCAAAGGTCTCGGTCCGTAGTCATCGCCTCGGTGAGGCCCAATGTACGAAGGTCTTGCCTCACCACCTCAGCCCAGGTCTTCCTGGGCCTACCTCTTCCACGGGTTCCCTCAACTGTTAGGGTGTGGCACTTTTTCACGCAGCTATCCTCCTCCATTCTCACCACATGTCCATACCAGCGCAATCGTCTCTCTTGCACGCCACAACTGATGCTTCTAATGTTCAGCTTTTCTCTCAAGATACTTACACTCTGACGGGTATTCACATTGACATTACACATCCAACGGAGCATACTGGCTTCATTCCTTGCGAGCTTACGTATGTCCTCAGCAGTTACAGCCCATGTTTCACTGCCATGTAGCATGGTTGAAACATGGTTGAACATGATATATATATATATATATATATATCATCATCATCATCATCATCATTTAACGTCCGCTTTCCATGCTAGCATGGGTTGGATGATTTGACTGAGGACTGGTGAACCAGATGGCTACACCAGGCTCCAATCTGATCTGGCAGAGTTTCTATAGCTGGATGCCCTTCCTAATGCCAACCACTCCGAGAGTGTAGTGGGTGCCTTTATGTGCCACCGGCACAAAGGCCAGTCTTCAACAATTCTTTGAGACAAATTTAATTCTTACAATAGCAACTTTTTGAATGTTTTGGTCTGGACTGATCAAAGGATTTTTTTTTGTTGGCTAAGCAAGCTTTCAAAATCATTATATTTGCACTTATTTATCTGTGTAGTGTAGTGTTCTTAACACAGATAGCCATCAAAATGAAGTGCTGATTTCAATTAGTTACCAAAGATAAGAAGCTTGCAGTTTTTGGCACCAAAACTCTCCAAAACTGAAGAAAAGCCAACAGGAGTTTGAATGATTGATGTACTCTCACTGACTGTGTTTGATTTTGGTATCTGTTCTTCATTAGTTCATAAATAAGTGGAAAAATATTACATGCTAGTTTTATTATTGTCACTAGAACTTAATATTTAAAAACTGTGTTCTTGTTGTTCCTTCTTAGTTGGTTGTTTTATTATGATAGCATCATTATTTAACGTCTGTCTTCCACATTGGCATAAGTTGGATGGTTAGACAGGATCCAATGAAACTGGAGGACTGTGTTGAGCTCCAATGCCTGCTTTGGCATGGTTTCTATGGCTAGATACCCTTCCTAACATCAGCCAATTGAGTATATTGGTGCTTTTCTTGTGACCGCCACACTAGTAAGGTCGTCAAATAACTTGTATGACAAAAATACTCCTTGACTGGGCACATAAACTAAAATTACTGAATGAAACAGAATAGGGTGAACAAAAGTTGCAGGAGAGGATTGGTGGTAAAGGGAATAAAAACGGCTAAGAGCTCCTTTGTTAAAATTTAGTAATAATATAGGCTTCTTTTGGAGCCCATCAGATTACATTTCCATAAATTGTGATAGATACCAAAATTTTTCTGTGATTCACTACATCCATTTGTGAGATGTTACAAATGTAACCTGTAAACTTGGATAGAATTTCTGAGCATGGTAACGTACATGGAAAGTGAAACCCCCTTAATATGTTGGGAAGGAAGAATAGTGGATGATTGGTTTCAAGATGGAACTAACTAAATCAAAGCACTTCAACTCAATGGAGAAAGCTGCTTATTGATTAGGTATGTAACAATTACTAAAACAGTTTTAAAAGAAAGCAATTATTAAAGGCTTGACCATCTGAAAATTATTTTATAAATTTGTGTTCCAAGAAATTTCCTTTAATTTTGATTTCTGAACTTTTATTCTTTTATTCTTTTATTTGTTTCGGTTATTTGGCTGCAGACATGCTGGAGCACCGCCTTTAGTTGAACAAATCAACTCCAAGACTTATTCTTTGTAAGCTTAGTACTTATTCTATTGGTATCTTTTGCCAAACCACTAAGTTACGGGCACGTAAACACACCAACATTGTAGAGTTTAGACAATTCAGTTAATTCCAGTATTTTTATTTTGCTAAGTTTGGTGTTTATTCTATTGCTGGACTGATGAGATGTAAGGTTTTAGGCAACCAATATGGGTTTATAATCAGTGAGAGACTTACACAAAAAGACATATACATACAAACACACACACACACACACACACACACATGCATACACACACATGCATGCATACATCTGCACTCGTCAGATTTTCATTTTTACGCAATATGGTGACGCACACTGAGCAGAAATACTGCATCAAGTTTTGCCCAAAGCTTGGTGATACTCAAGCTCAAATCATGCAGAAGAGTTAGCAAGCCTTTAACAATGATGCCATGGGCAAAACCCAGATCAAAGGGTGGTAAAACCACTTCAAACTTGACCACACCTCAATGGAGAATGAAGGATGCTCAGGCAAGCCATCCACAAGCTGAAATGAGGCCCCGTTAAAAAGGTTCAGTGAATAATTATGGAAGACTGTCATTTAACAACCCAGGAAAGTGCTCTCAAAGTGGGAATAAGCAAAGGATCAGTGCATTCCATTTTAATGGAGGATTTGTACCTATGGAGAGTGTCAACGTGAGTCATTCCCAAGATGCTGGCAGAGCAACTCAGCATGGAAATCGTTCAGGACATACCGGACAGTGCAAACCATGACCTCAACTTCATAAAGACCATCATCAAGAAAGAATACTACCTAGAGGCTATACATTGTCTTTGTGATGCTGTGCATCAATAGCAGCTGGGCATGTGGGCAGTGAAGAATTGGCAACTTCATGACAATGCACCTGCTCGTCCCCCCCCCCCCCCATAATCAAAGATTTCCTGGTTAAAAACAGCACACCACTTGTTTGACAGGCTCCCTATTCTCCCAACTTCTTCACCATTCAGAAAACGACACTGAAAGGTAAGCGGTTTGAGGAGTGAGAGGAAATCATGAGAAAAGCAATGCTGAAGTTCCATAGCATTCTAGAGAAGGCATTCCAGCAGTGGTAGAATTGCTGGGAGACGTGTGTGAACTCCAACAGAGTATTTTAAAGGTGATTAAATAAAATTTTTGAAATGTACAAAATTGTGATTTTTTATGCCCAAAAGCCAACTGCTTTTTGAACACACCTTGTGTTTATATTAAATAAAAGTAACCAAACTTCTTGGTTTTTCTAGTTAGAAAACTTGTTTGCTTTTAAACTGACATAATTAAGATTATTTTCTATATGAACAATATGGGTGAGGTAAAATATCTCATGTGAAGCAGTCTTCAATTTATATACACACACAATAGTGTCTCATATCTGTAACTTAGTAAGTTGTTACTTGAGTAACAGATTCTTTTTGAAATTACAAGACAAAAACTCTTTCCCGGGTTGTTTAAAATCTAAAAATAAGAAGCAAAGGAAAACTAATGATTTAGTTGCAATTCCTTACAAGCCCAACCATCCTGTAGAGTAGAAGTTCATTCCTTGGTTCTTCATGGAGTGATTTGTGTTTGTTTAGTTCAGGGTCAACATTAATCAGCCAGATTAGTCATCAAAAACATTCCAGTTGTAACCCTCTTATCTTTTTATACAGCCAAGATTATATTTTTCAATGTGTCCTTCAATTTTTTGAAGGCATTATTGTCAACATGAGGCAGAATTGGCTGCCATGTCTATGAGACTGTAATATGGTTTTGAAACCTTCGCTCAAGGACACTTCAAGTCAGTAAAAACCATGTGTACTACAAAACGTTGAGCTAATAGACATTATATCTAAGTGACACAAGGCTTGTCAGTCCACCTCATGGTCCTGGCAGACAAAATGGAAATGGTATTGCCTCGGAGGATGGCTTCTGTGCTAGTGGCATGTAAAAAGCACCATACAAATGTAGTCGATGTCAGTGCCACCTGACTGGTCCCACACCGGTAGCATGTAAAAAGCACCATTCAAGCATGGTCGATGCCAGTACTGCCTCACTAGCCCCTGTACCGGTGGCATGTAAAAAGCACTCACTACACTCTCGGAGTGGTTGGCATTAGGAAGGGCATGTGGCTGTAGAAACCTTGCCAGATCAGACTGGAGCCTGGTACAGCCTCCTGGCTTCCCAGACCCCAGTCAAACCGTCCAACCCATGCCAGCATGGAAAGTAGACGTTAAATGATGATGATGAACAGCCATTACTGTGAAAGTCATACATGAATTTGTTATATCGTCAATGATGATATATGATGTGTGTGTGTGTGTGTGTGTGTGTGTGTAACAATATATCACAGTACCAAATATGACCGTATAACAACAAGCAATGTAACAAGAGTTGGTTATCTTATTATAACCATTTGCACAATAACAATCCAATATTCCAACAAAGAATCAATAACAAGACTAACGCTCTCACAGTTTGACCTCAACTGTCTACTGGCTCATCAATTTATAAGACTCATCTAGTCACATGCGGGGGTGTCAGTTCACTCCACAAGAGAATCTTTATAACTTTCAAATATCTGACTCAAGGAGTGTGCAAGCATTCAAAATCTAGGGTCACAAACAGCTCATCATAGAAGAAATAATAGATGTAAATAACAAAATAATCAAAAACATTAATTTTTGCTATATGAAGTATCATATCTCACATATATATCTTTTATTCATTCCAGTCATTGAACTCTGGCCACACTGGAGCACCATGACTGAGCCCATAACTATGTGGTTGGGATGCAAACTTCTTATCACACAGTCATGCCTGAAGTCTTGACAGCAAACTGTATATATTACAGAAATCATTTCTCACGAGATTTGCATAAAGCCATGTACATGCTTTGAATTATTTTATTGACCCTGGATAGATGAAAACCAGGATATATCATATCTTAAACTATAGCAGGATAATTATCGCTTATTATTGTCTTTTTATAGACTCTTCTGCTGTTAGATAACAAATAAGGGTTCTATACTTTCTTGCTGAACCACCACACAGAGGATTTGTTTAGAATGATCAAATGTTTGTGTTTACATCAGCTTACTCTCTCCATCAAATCAATATTACCTGTACAGAAGCATAAGTTTTCTACATATCAGATGTCAAAATGATCACAGAATAAAGTGAAATGAAGTGCTTTGCTCAAGGATACAACACACCACTTGGGCCAGAAATCGAACCCACGATCTGGTGATCACAAGTGAAACACCATAACCACTAGGCCACATGCTTTGACAGATCATAGCTTCAACAGCTTTGATTTTGATCACAGATTTGCTCAAACTAAAACCTGTACTTCTTTATAATACGTATGACTTTGTGGATTAGACAAAAGGTTAGGTTGTTTGTATTAATTGGAAGCATCTTTTTTCTTCTGAATCTGTATGCTCTGTGTTCAACTGCTTCCAAGGTGAACTTTGCCTTTCATCCTTTGAAGGTTAAGAAAAAAGGCACTAATCCTGCAGTCATGCTGGGCACCTTTCGAAGGGTTTAGTCAAACAAATTGACCCCAGCATTTATTTATTATATGTTTGTGTTGAAGTCTGGTCCTTATTCTATTGGTCTCTTTTGTTAAACTGCTAGTTTATCAGGATGTAAACAAACCAACATTGGTCATGATATACACACTCACTCACACAAACATGCACATACACACAGAGGCACACTCACACAGGCACACACACACTGGCACACACACACAAATATATACACAGATATATACACACTCACTCACACACACACACACACACACACACACACACACACACAGGGCTTGTTTTAGTTTCCATCTACCAGTTTCAATCACAAGGCTTTGGTTTTCTTGGGGCTACAGTACCAAACGCTTGCCCAAGGTGCCACACAGTGGGGTGGAATCCAAGACCACATGGTTGGGAAGCAAACTCCTTACCCACATAACCATGCTTGTGCCTATAATTAGTGGATTAGTGGAAATATAAGAAAGAGAGACTGAACACCTGGTGGTATTTATTCCGACTCTGAAGATCCAAGGAAGGGCCTGTAACAGCTGTTGGGTCTCTTCCTTAACCCTGCCCCCTCCAATCTCCTTGAGTTTTCAGAAGAAACCTCCCTCCATTTCTATGAAACAAAAACAGCCTTGTTCCACAAGCCAAACTTTTCACTGAGGCCTTGTCTCTTGTGATCTGGACTCCTGATGGAATTGCAGAGGTGCAGTTATGAAATATTGCTTGGTTTGACCATTTTAAAATTGCCAGAAGCCTATCCTTCATCTTTCTCTCACTCCAGAGGGGAGAGAGGGGGGAGAGGAGGGTGACTGAGAGCAAAAGTGAGAAAGAGAGCAAGAGAGTGAGAAAGAGCGAAAGAGTGAAAGAGAGAGAGAGAGAGGAAGAGAGAGAGAGAGGGGGAGATAAGAAGCAAAAGAGAGAGAAAAGAAGGGAGAGAAAAGAAGAGAGAGAAGAAAAGAATCAACCCAAGTACAGATCTGTTTGTTTATTTATTGATCTCCGGCAGAATCAGAATGACTATCAAAAGTCATTCTGTCCAGTACTCAAATGACTCAGCCAGTTGATACTTATTGAAGTAAACACATCATCATATGTGTATGGTTTGCATAGCTGGTGTTGTGGTATGAAAGTCAAGCTTTTAAAATCAAATCCATTAATTTCTCATCATCATCATGGTCATTGTCATCATCATCATCATGGTCATTGTCGTCGTCATCATCATCATCATCATCATCATCATCATCATCCACATCATCATTGTTTCTATGTCCACTTTTCCATGCTTGTATGGGGTAGATAGAGTTTAATGAAGATTTTCTACAACTGGATGCCCTTCCTGCCTCTAACTCTCACTTGTTTCCAAGCAAGGTAAAATTTCTCCATAGCCAGACATGTTCTTGCAGAATATTGGAAATAACTGACATTGCTCATATCACAGTGACACTAATTTACAAATATCATGCAATATCAAGACAAGGAGACGCAAATACACACACACACACACACACACACACGTAAGTGTGTCTATATTATATATGTATGTGTGTATGTGTATAAATGATAGGCTTCTTGCAGTTTCCTTCAACTAAATCCACTCACAAGGCTTTTGCTGTCCTGAAGACACTTGCCGAAGGTGCCACAGTGGGACTAAACCTGAAACCATATAGTTGGGAAGCATACTTCTGAACCACATAACTATGCCTATTACTTTCCATATGTAATTATGGTTATTCCATTTCATTTACATTGATGTGTTAATGTCTGTTGTTTAGTCACAGCGCAGACTAAGCAGACAAATAATCAAAAGTTTTCCAGCTACAAGCACCTCATCTTTTATTAAGGTAGAATGTATCCAAGAATACATTATCCTACCATTTTTAAAATAGTAAAATGCCTACTATTTTAAAAATAGTACAGTTTCATTTAAGAAACATTTGGCTGTTTTTTGGGGGTTTTTTTCTGGTAGCTATAGCAACTGTGTAGAAACTTACTCGTAGTTTTATTATAATTATATTATATTTTATTTGACAATTAATGAGTGGACAATAATACCCTTCACCACTGGTTTCCAATGGGGCAATCACTACTTTACAGCATTTCTCTAGATAAGAGTGACAAGGGAAGGCCTATAACTCAGATCGAATATATTTTCAATGCTCACTCCTCTTCACCTTTTGTTGTCAACATCTGAGTATTAATCTCCTTATCTGCTGCTTTTAACCCTTTAACTGAGAAATCAAGTCTGTAATTATTTCTGTAATGATATTAAATATCTACCAAAAAAATAGAATTGATATTTTCAGCAAATCATGTCACCTCAGTAACCTTGACATTTCTCTACAAAATGTAGTTTCAAACATGACATCCCCCAACAAAAGATAGATTGGTATATAAAACTGCTTTCTGCAGTTAAGGGCAGTGAAATTTTGATTGGATATAGTCAATTTCTGCAGTACAAGGGTTAGATAAAATCTTTGTTTAATTTAAGTGAGATTGAAAGATTAAGACTGTACTTAATTAAGACATGGGCAGAAGTAGGTAAAAGGTGATCTCAGGTTATAAATATATATATGTCCATACCAGCGCAATCGTCTCTCTTGTGGCGTGCAAGAGAGACGATTGCGCTGGTATGGACATGTGGTGAGAATGGAGGAGGATAGCTGCGTGAAAAAGTGCCACACCCTAACAGTTGAGGGAACCCGTGGAAGAGGTAGGCCCAGGAAGACCTGGGCTGAGGTGGTGAGGCAAGACCTTCGTACATTGGGCCTCACCGAGGCGATGACTACGGACCGAGACCTTTGGAAATGGGCTGTGCGTGAGAAGACCCGGCAAGCCAAGTAAGATCGTTGCCAGTGCCCCTGGACTGGTTCTTGTGCGGGTGGCACATGAGATGCACCATTTTGAGCGTGGCCGTTGCCAGTACCGCCTGACTGGCTCCTGTAGGATTTTCGAGCGAGATCGTTGCCAGTGCCCCTGGACTGGCTTGTGCGGGTGGCACATAAAAGACACCATTTCGAGCGTGGCCGTTTTCGTGCGGGTGACACGTAAAAGCACCCACTACACTCTCTGAGTGGTTGGCGTTAGGAAGGGCATCCAGCTGTAGAAACTCTGCCAAATCAGACTGGAGCCTGGTGTTGCCATCCGGTTTCACCAGTCCTCAGTCAAATCGTCCAACCCATGCTAGCATGGAAAGCGGACGTTAAACGATGATGATGATGATGATGATATATATATATATATATATATATATATATATCATCATCATCATCATCGTTTAATGTCTGCTTTCCATGCTAGCATGAGTTGGACGATTTGACTGAGGACTGGTGAAAACCAGATGGCTACACCAGGCCCCAATCTGATTTAGCAGAGTTTCTACAGCTGGATGCCCTTCCTAACGCCAACCACTCAGAGAGTGTAGTGGGTGCTTTTACGTGCCACTGGCACAAAGGCCAGTCAGGCGGTACTGGCAACGGTATATATATATATATATATATATATATATATATATATATGTATATATACACACACACACACACACATACATATATGCATACACACACACATGCATGTATGTATGTATCAGCATCTTCATTTAATAATTGCTTACATGCTGGTGTGGGTTTGATGGATTGAGAGGATACAACAAGCTGTAGGGCCATAACTGAACTTCAGTGCCAGCTTAGCATAATTTCTATGATTAGATGATATTCCTAACACCAACCATTTTACAATTGCCAAGAAACTTGAAAAACGAGGAAAGAGAACAGGAAAAAATTTCCACTAATAAGTGATGGAGAGTATTCAAGATAGTGAGGTAGGTGGCTTTCTACCAAGGCTAAGCATGATAGAAGGACAAGCATAGATGTGTTGCTACAGAGGGGCTATGTGGCAACCACACATTATACAGGGGTGGCGGGAAGTAGCTGGCAGGGAATAAAAGTGATAGTGATGCAGTGCCAGAGCAAACTCTCAGAGTACAGGAAGATGAGTAAAAGAGAGAATACAGATAGTTGGTTAGGGGAGGGGGTTCTTTCATAAGTGTATGAGGGAAGAGCAACAGATGGTTAGAGATAGGGGTATTGGGGATACAGTTGATGGGAAACATCTAGAGGGAGAGGGGATAAAGCGAGAGATAGAAATGACTCAGGGGAGATAGATCAGAAGGTTGGCGGATGGAAGATGTACAAGGTGTTGGAGTGGAAAGGATGAAGATGTAACAGTGTATAAGGGTGGCTATGGTGAGTGGAGAGTGATAGCATATATGAGAGGGTGCTGAGGATGAAAGCAGATATGTGAAATGTTTGGATGGAATAAAATGGAATGCGGCAGAGAAGGGAGATAACTGAAGACACAGGAAGGTGAACAGTGAAATAGTATTAATGGGGAAGGGTGAATAATGATGGTGGGGGGAGGAAACAGGTGGAGTATAAAAAGAGGGGAGAATAATTTGTGGAGTGATGGAAGACTGTGTATTAGAGAAATAAGATTTGAGGAATGTTTGATTGTGCAGAATGGGTTTGAGCATAACCAGAATTCTTTTAAGATATCATTTTTACTATGATGGATAAGTCTTCTCAAGCACAGAAAATTGCCAATTGTCTTAGTTCTTGTCATCTCTTCTATGAGGCTCAGTATCTTGAGCTCAGCCTGCACTACTTTGTCCTATGTCTACTTGAGCCATCCTCTTCCACAAGTCCAAGTGATGGACATTTCCTTGTGCAGCTGCTCTCAACCATATGCATCACATGACCAAACCAATGCAGTCATCACTCTCACACATATCTGATTCCTCTTATGCTTAATTTTTCTCTCAAACCCTTGGCATTTGTCATACATGCACACTAATGTTGCACATACAATGGAGCATCCTAGCTTTACTCCCCTCTAGTCTTTGCATGTTCTCTGCATTCATAGTTCATGCATCATTAGCATGTGGCATTGTTGTTTATACACAAGTGTCCATACAATCTGCCTTTTGCAGAGAGAGAGAGAGAGAGAGAGAGAGAGAGAGAGAGAGAGAGAGATCTTGTAGCCAACAGAGATAATAGCTCCCTGAACTTTCTTCATCCTATTCTTATTCTAGTATTCTCCAACCTAATTAGGTCTTCTAGATAACTGAAATAATCTACTATTTCTGAGAAAATCTATTTCTTATGTTTCCTTAGTCTTTGTGGTTCCGGTGTATCTTCCCCATAAAAACATCTTTCTCTGTTAACTTTCCTGTGATTCCACTGCACAGCTTACACCTCCATAGCTTTCATTAGGTACATCATCATCATTATCATGCTGGCATGGGTTGGATGGTTTGACTGAAAACTGGCAAGGGAGAAGGCTGAATCAGGCTCCAACTGATCTGGCAAGGTTTCTACAGCTGGATGCCCTTCCTAACACCAACCACTTTGAGAGTGTAGTGGGTGCTTTCTATGTGCCTCCAGCATGAGAGGCAGTCAAGTGGCACTGGCATTGGCCACACTCAAATGGTGTTTTGTACATGCCATCAGCACGGGAGCCAGTCAAGCGGCACTGGCATCAGCCATGCTTGAATGGTGCATTGGCATCGGTCATGACTACAATTATACTTGGCTCAACAGGTCTTCTCAAGCACAGCATATTGCCCGACGATTGAAGGGGTACTTTTAAACAGGCCAGTTATGTGACACTGGCATTGGCCATGGCTACGGTTTCACTTGGCTTGCTGGGTCTTCTCAAGCACAGCATATCTCTAAAGGTCTCAGTTGTTTGTCATTGCCTCCATAAAGCCCAACCTTTGAAGGTTATGCTTCACCACCTTGTCCCATGTCTTCCTGGTTTTACATCTTCCATAAGTTCCTCCCACTGTTAGGGTGTGACACTTCACACAGCTGACCTCATCTATATGCAATGCATATGGATGACCATACCAGCACAGTCATCTCTCTTGCAAACCACGTCTGCCTTTTACTCTGAGTGAGAGGCTCTTTGTCGCCAGCAGAGGTAAGAGCTCTCTGAACTTTGCCCAGGCTATTCTTATTCTAGCAGCTACACTTTCAGCACACCCACCCCCACTACTAACTTGGTCACCCAGATAGTGGAAGCTATCAACTACGTCTAGTTTTTCTCCCTGGAATGTGACAGAAGTTGTTTTCTGCATGTTTTCAGTGTTTATTGCTCCTGAACATCTGCCACATACAAAAACTAACTTCCTAGTTAACCTTCCTTTGATATTGCTGCACCACCTATGTGTCCATAGCTTGCACTGGGTACATCTTATAGAGTTTCTACTTACACCTTTTCTACAGATCGAACAGGGCCATCTATCTGAAGGGGTTTGTGTTTTGTCTACCTTCCTACTTATTAGGACTTTGGTTTTAGCTAGGTTGACTCAAAGGCCCTTCGATTCTAATCCTTGCTTCCACACCTGAAACTTTTTCTCTAGTTCTGATAGTGACTCAGCAATTAGTGCAAAGTCATCAGCATAGAGGAGCTCTCAGGGGCATCCTGTCTTGAATTCCTCTGTTATCGCCTGGAGGACTATGATAAATAGGAGGGGGCTGAGGACTGAACCTTGGTGGACCCCTACATCTACCTGGAATTCTTCACTGTACTCGTTGCCAACCCTCACATTACTGACAGTGTCCCTGTACATGCCTTGTACAGCTCTCACTAACCACTCATCTATCCCTAGTTTCCTCATTGACCACCAGATAAGGGAGCGGAGTACCCTGTCAAAGGCTTTCTCCATGTCAACAAAAGTCAGGTACAGAAGTTTATCTTTGGCTAGGTATTTCTCCTGCAGCTGTCTTACCAGAAATATAGCATCAGTGGTGCTTTTCCCTGGCACAAACCCAAACTGCATCTCATCTAAACTGATTCTCTCCCTGACCTTCATTACCTGGTCCAACAACTTGATACCTCTGTAATTGTTTGTGTCTAGGGCGTCATCTTTACTTTTGTAGCAGTTGACTATGGTGCTGCTACACCAGTCATTGGGTATGATTCCTTCGTGTATCACCTGGTTGACTATACGGGTGACTAGGCTATAGCCGACACTGCAAGATATTTTGAGCATCTCTGCAGTGATTCCTGATGGGCCGGGGGCTTTTCCTGCCTTCATACTCTTGATCGCTTTATTTACTAAGGTACTGTCAATTAGGATAGCTGGTCCCTGTGTTGGGTCGACATGCGACAGACTCTCTTCCTCCCATTCATTCTCTTTATTAAGCAGCCTTTCATAGTGGCATCTCTAGACCTTTCTCTTTGCAGCCTCGTTTAGTGCAAGTGAGCCATCATCCAAGTGGACGCATTTCTCACCAACGACATCATGATTCTCTCACACACTGTCTTGCAACATGAAATACTTCAAATCTTTGGTCCTCATGGCGCAGAACATTGGCATATTTTTTCTTATCTGCTTCCCCTCTGGCTAAGTAAACCTGTCTCCTAGCTTCCCTTCTGGCAGTCTGATATAATTCCCTGCTACCTCTGTTCTTCCAGTCCTTCCAAACCTGTTTCTTTTGTCTTGTCAAAGACAAACAGACGAAACAGGAAATAATTGTAGTGAAAAAACTGAAAGAACGGTTGGTTCTATTGCTGGCACTTAGTCACCATTTAAGCGAAGCTATGTGAACAGAATCATGTCAGGCTGCACGTTGGGATCACGTCGGCTGTATGAACAAGATCATGTTGGGGTCACCAGTTTGTAGAGAACGACCATGCAAACCAAAGGAGAAATGGTGACGAATGGAACAGGCCCCTTTTAACGCGTCGCGCGGTCGACACAAAAATATAATATTATGTTATAATGCTATAACATAAGTGAATTTGCATGTGAAATGCGAGGAGATTGCCAGCAAGGAAAAAGATAGAGAGTCAACCGATAAAGATGTATAACAGTAAGGTTTATTGGAGCATTAAACTGTATATCTGTGTGTGAGTGTGAATGCGACATAATATAACACAATATAAGACAGGCCGTCATGTAAACAAAATAGTGTATGTATACAAATATATGTATGTGAATGCAAGAGATACAAAGCATAGAAAAGAGTCTGTAACACGAATAAGAAAATACCAGTTCTCAGTTAAGGTACACCGTAGATTTGAAAGTCTGTATATAAGAGGTTGAGGCGTTGAGGCAGAGCTAAGTCAGTTGAGGCTTCTATGCTGGGCCGGGCTACTTGATACAGATGGTCTTTCGCAGGTTGAGTTCTGTTAACCTTGGTGAAGATATTTCACAACAGTATGAGTTGAACCTGTGCGGGCGCTGTTTGGTTGCTGTTGGTAGCTTGTGTACATAGAGAAGTCGTGTTGACGTTGGGGACAAAGATTGTAGTAAACAGTTGAACAATGGTGTTGATGTCGTCGCTGGAAACTGGTTGGTTGTGTTACGTGTGATCAACGACCAGACCTTAGCAGGTCTGAAGCCGCGACAAACTGGCGCATATAAAGCAGGCTATTTATAGGTAAATAGAGGCTCCAGAAATCATCAGAAAAACACTCTCTCATATGACCTTATTAGATGGCCACGATTGGTTGGTTTGCACCCTGGTGTGAAACAAAATGCCTTGCAAATTAGAGTCAGTCAGGTGATAGCACAGCAGGGTCCCCAAGGCGGGAAAGAGATGTTACCTGCTACGTTCGCATTTGTAAATAAATAACCGAGAGAAGTGGTTTCACTACAGTCTAATAGCCTTTCTTCCAGTCCTTCCAAGCCTGTTTCTTTTGTTTAATAGCCCTATATATATATATATATTTATATATATATATATATATATATATATATATATATATATATATATATATATATATATATATATATATACATACATATATACATATATATATATATATATATATATATATATATACACACACATATATATATATATATATATATACATATATATATATATATATACATATATATATATATATATATATATATATATATACACATATATATATATATATATATATACACATATATATATATATATATATATATATATATATATATATATATATATATATATATATATATATATATATATACATATATATATATACATATATGGTGGTTGTTTACTCCTTAAACAGAGTTTGACCACCTCCTGCACCTACACCTTAGCCCTTTCATGGCGTCTGATGTGGCTTTTTAAACCAGACAGTGTTTTGAAAAAACACCCACACATACATACATGTACATACATACATACACACACACACACATACACACACATATATACTAACACTCCATCAGTTACGACGATGAGGTTTCCAGTTGATCTGATCACTGGAACAGCCTGCTCATGAAATTAATGCGCAAGTGGCTGAGCACTCCACAGACATGTATACTATTAACTTAGTTCTCAAGGAGATTCATCGTGACACAAAGTGTGACAAGGCTAGCCCTTTGAATTACAGTCACAACTCATTTTTGCCAGCTGAGTGGACTGGAGCAACAAGAAATAAAGTGTCTTGTTCAAAGACACAATGCTGGTAATCGAACTCACGATTTTACAATCATGACCCAATTAGCCTAACCAATAAGCCATGTACCTTCACTATATATATATATATATGCGCTGAGATCCCCTTCGGTCATGACTGACCATGGGATTTCACCTAGAAAGTTACCCTCCCAAGCACAAGTCCGGGCAAGGAAGACCAGCAGTCGCCCATGCATAGTGGCCTCCCCTCTCCATGCCACCAGTGTTATCCAAGGGAAAGGCAAAGGGGCCGATACAGCTTGGCACCTGTGACGTCGCAACTTGTTTCTACAGCTGAGTGAACTGGAGCAACATGAAATAAAGTGTCTTGCTCAAGAACACAACACGCAGCCTGGTCCGGGGTTCGAACTCACAACCTCATGATCGTAAGCTCGCCGTTCTAACCACTGAGCCATGCACCTTCACATACATACATACATACATATATACACACACACACATATATATATATATATATATATATATATATATATATATATATATGTTCACAACAAAGGCAGTATTAATACCAAGAGATAATATTTATGCCCACTTAAATGTGGATGTTCTGTTAGAACAAACTCACATGGTATCTACCACAGTATAGTTTATTCTAACAGAATATCCATGTTTCAGTGGGGATGCCAGTATGGAAAATGGACATTAAATGATGGTGATGATGATGATGATGATGACATACAACAAACTTCCTCATTGCTTCTCTCTGGCAAATTCTGTCAATCTGATACTATGATAGAAGACGTTTGCCCTAAAAGTGCCATAGAGCTGAACTTGAAACAGACCCATGTGGTTGTGAGTAAACTACTTAACTACATATCCATATTGCTATTTTCTTTTGGAAATATTTCAACATCAGAACTATGAATATTTACATTATTTACATTATTTACATTTGACGGATATTTGTCCTCATCTTGTTTGTTGTTAACACAACGTTTCGGCTGATATACCCTCCAGCCTTCGTCAGGTGTCTTGGGGAAATTTCGAACCTGGGTTCTCATTCCTAACGATGTTACTATTATTATATTATTATTATTATTATTATTACCATTATTAATCAGGTCGCTGCCGTGAATTGAACTCAGAACCTTGGGGTTAGTAGCCCGCGCTCTTAACCACTACGCCATATGCCCGTATATCAGCCGAAACGTGTTAACAACAAACAAGATGAGGACAAATATCCGTCAAATGTAAATAATGTAAATAATTCCTCATCTCTTAAATATAGAACTGTATTATGAATGTTTATCCTTCCAAATTTATGACTAAATAAGATAAACCTATTCGTCAACATAAGATCTTTTTAATATGATGGGAGTGTGCATTAAAGTAGCAATAGCCATTTTTAAAGTACAGATTTCCTCTAACACCTATTTTATTTGAAGTTATGTTCTTAAATGATGAACTTTGAAGTATCTTCCTACTGTAATAAAATAATATGATTTTTCCATAATAATTATCTTAGCCAATATTAGTGAAATGTTTTTGAAAAACAAAATGATAACAATTATAATAATAATTTTTAATTTGACTCAGTTTCTTTGACCATTGCAAAGTGAACATTTTTTGTAATGTCTTGTTGCTAAGAAACAATGCTATGTCATGAGAAAAGGTCAACAGGTCAAATCGTTCTCAAGTGGATGCGCATTAAGAACTAGTAGTCATTCGTTTGAGAGGAAAACTGATACCAGAAACATGGCTGTTTTCTTGATGAGATAATTTTAAATTCTCACAGTTTAATAGAGAATTGATTGGATTTCACAATTTCAAATAAGAGTTTTAAAAGATAGGATGTAAAATAAAGTGAAATAACAGTAAAACATTGAAATATGTATAAATCATCATCATCATCATCATTTAACGCCCACTTTCCATGCTGGCATGGGTTAGATGGTTTGAATGAAACTGGTAAGCTGGGGAGCTGTACCAGGTTCCAATCTGATTTGGCATGGTTTCTACAGATGATGCCCTTCCTAATGCCAACCACTCCAGGAGGGTAGCGGGTGCTTTTTACATGCCAGTTACTAAAAACCAGCATCAGCCATGACTGCAATCTCACTTGGTTTGACAGATCTTCTCAAGCACGGTATATTGTCAAAGGTCTCAGTTACTTGTCACTGCCTCCATGAGGCCCAAAGTTTGAAGGGTACTTTTTATGTGCCATTGGCATGGATGCCAGTTGTGCAACACTGGCATTGGCCATGACTACAATGTCACTTGGCTTGACAGGTCTTCTCAAGCACGGCATATTACCAAAGATCTCATTCACTTGTCATTGTCTCCGTGAGGCTAAACATTCAAAGATCATGCTTCACCACCTTGTCCCATATCTTCCTGGGTCTACCTCTTCCACAGGTTCCCTCCACTGTTAGAGATCAGCACTTCTTCACACAGCTGTCCTTGTTCATATGCATCACATGACTGTATCAGTGCAGTCAACTCTCTTCTACACCACATCTGATGCCACCTATGTCCAACTTTTCTCTCAAGAAGCTTACACTCTATCATGCATGCGCACTAACAGTGCACATCCAGTGAAGCATACTGGTTTCATTTCTTTCAAGCTTTCACGTGTCCTTGGCAGTCACAGCCCAGGTTTCACTGCTGTGTAGCATGGCTGTTTGCACACAGGTATCATACAATCTGCCTTTCACTCTGAAGGAGAGGCCCTTTGTTACCAACAGCGGTAGGAGCTCTCTGAACTTTGCTCAGCCTATTCTTATTCTAGCAGCTACACTCTCAGAGCATCCATCTTTGCTACTGACTTGGTCACCTAGGTAACAGAAGCTATCAACTACTTCTAGTTTTCTCCACTGGCATTTGATGGAGTCTATTTTCTGTACATTTTTAGTGATTATTGTACCTGTGCACTCTCTACACACAAAAACTATTTTCCCTGTTAACCTTCCTCTGATATTGCTGTACCTCTTATGTATCCATAGCTTACACCAGGTACATCTTATGAAGTTTCTGTCTATGCCATTTCTACAGATTGAGCAGGGTCATCTACTTTAAGGGATTAATGATTTGTATGCTCTCTTACTTACTAAGACTTTGGTTTTTGCTAGATTGCCCTTTGATTCTAGACCTTGTTTCCATGCCTGATATTTCCTCTCTAGTTCTGGTAGTTATTCAGCTATAAGAACAAAGTCATCAGCAAAGAGGATCTCTCAGGGGCATTCAGTCTTAAATTCCTCTGTTATTGCCAGGAGGACTATGATGAACAAGAGGACTGATTCTTGGTGAACCCATACATGTACCCTTTCAAATTTTGGCACAAGGCTATCAGTTTTGGTGGAGGGATCATGTTGATTAAATTGGTCCCAGTGCTCAACTGGTATTTATTTTATTGACCCTGAAAGGATAAAAGGCAAAGTTAACTTTGGCAGAATTTGAACTCAGAATGTAGAGATGGATGAAATGCAACTAAGCATTTTGCCTGGCTTGCTAACAATTGTACCAGTTCACTGCTTTACATTAAAATATAAATAACAAAGAATAGTGTGAAACTTTAGTGTTAATGAAAAATTTGAGAAATTCTTATGGGCAATAGATTATTGATAGACAAATTAATAAAAGGCCAAGTCTGATTTATTGTATGTAGTTTGCTATGTCACAATTTTCGATTTAATATGTGCCTATATGAATTTAGACTCTCATTCCTGCAGTCTAAATAGTTGTGCAGTGATATGACGAGCCAAAATAGAAATAGGTATTCATGATACCTGTAGTTATCTTGTAGTAGAAATCATAGAATGATTGGGTATTCTTAAAAGATTGACCTTAATTTAAAATGCTTGTAAATTATGAGATAATTATTTATAGATGCTATACTTTCAAAAGATACTTTTAGAATTTTCTCATACCAACATATTGAAAATACTTAAGTATTCCCCTAGCTAAAGATGATATTTCTGGACAGAATAGAAGGAAGCCTTATTCAGTTTATTTTAATATGGTAGGTTTAGTGAATTATATTATCATTGACTTGTGAATAAAATCTAAGAGAATGTTGTTGGTTAGTTCTAGTTAGTGTAGTCAAAATTGATTCTTAGAAGGAAGATAAAAAAAAAATAAATACTTAAAAATTATTCTCAAATTTTCAGTGCCAGATATGGTCTGTTGAGACTTATTTTTCCAGTACTTTCAGAATGCAAAGCTGAGCCATTTCAGCAGAATTCAGTCCTAAAAATTTCAGCTTTAGAAATTTCATTTACCATTCAGCTTAGTAAGTTAGCTTTACTTTATGAATTTGTATATTAGTAATCTTTTTGAGAATAGGAAATAATCTATTTGCCAACATAAATTGGCAGTCCTGATTAGGACGATGTTACTACCTTTTTTTTTAGTCCCAGTTGTGTGTCAGTAGCCAGTTGGAAAAGATGTTTTCCTGGGGCTAAAAAAAAAAGGTTGTAACATCGTCCTAATCAGGACTGCCAATTTACATTGGCAAACAGATTTTACTCTGTAGTACTGTTACTACTTACTTCTCGCTCAGAGATTTAAAACTAATTGTTTTCCTCTTTATGAGATCAGTGACTGTGTGTCACTTTAAAAGTATATACCTCAAGCAAGGCCTAATGCTGCCATCTCTAGCCAACGGTTATCCTGTGCTGATGAAGAGAAATAACCCAGAAACCATGGTCCACAGGTACCGTGTAAGGCTGAGTGGGGACATTAGCTTCCTTGTTCGAGGTATAAGGATGCAGTTGTGCATCAGTAGTCAGCTAGAAAAGATATTTTCCTGGTGCTAAAAAGAAAGTAGTAACATTATTCTAATCAGGACTGCCAATTTACGTTGGCATATTACTCTGTAGTACTGTTACTACGAACTTCTCGCTCAGAGATTTAAAACTGATTGTTTTCCTTTTTAAAATAAATAATAATAGAATAATCATTTCTACTATGGACACAAGGCCTGAAATTTTGGAGAAGGGACCTAGCCAATTACATTGCCCCCAAACCAATGCTTAGCCGATACTTATTTCATAGACTCCAAAAGGATGAAAGGCAAAGTCAACCTTGGTAGAATTTGAACTCAGAATGTGTGCTAATGATTCTGCAAACTCACCGTCTTATAAATAAATAATATATTAAACCGTAGTACACAGCTGGTACTTAATTTATCGACCCCGAAAGGATGAAAGCTGACCTCGGCGTAATTTTAACTCAGAACGTAGTGACAAATGAAGTACTGCTAAGCATTTTGCGTGGCATGCATTCGATTCTGCCCGCTCACCACCTTAATAATAATAATAATCCTTTCTACTAGAGGCATAATTTGTTGGGAGGGGACTAGTTGATTACATCGACTCCAGTGTTTCACTGGCACTAAATTTAGTGAAAGGATGAAAGGCAAAGTTGATCTTGGTGGAATTTGAACTCAGAATGTAGCGGTGGGCGAAATACCATAAAGCATTTCGTCCGGCACGCTAATGATTCCACCAGCTTACCGCCTTATTAATAATAATAATAATAATAATAATAATAATAATAATAATAATAATAATAATAATAATAATAATAATAATAATAATAATAATAATAATAATAATAATAATAATAATAATAATAATAATAATAATAATAATAATAATAATAATAATAATAATAATAATAATAATAATAATAATAATAATAATAATAATAATAATACTGGATTAAAGATGGATTATATGGATTGAAAGGGTGTTGTGGAGAACAAAATGAAGGTTTTATAAAAATTATTGGTGTATATTTAAATAATATAAAACTCGGGGTTTGTTTTAAAGTAGTAATGAAACTAGGAAGTAGACAGAAAGTTTGTCAAATGGTCAGCAAATTCTTCAACTTGAATTGTTCTGAGTAAAAGTGGAGCTTAATCTCTTGTTTCTATTTGAAGTTTGATCAGTGTATAAAGGCATTTATTGTAAAGAAATATAATCTACTGAATAATTTAAGTAATTTTTTTTTTTTTAACTTCACAGAAGAAATTAAATTAATAGCATTAACAATTAAGAGATAAAGTCCATGATGAAATATTTACCAAGAGAGAAGTATTTAAGGCTAACGGATTAAAACGAGAGAGTTGTTCAAACCGAAGAAAATTTGTAACGATTTACCGGGCACTGGAGGGTGGTCGGTGGCACCCACACCCACAAATGCAATGAAATTATAATTTAATTGCATTATAATTTAATAAATACTTTTTTAAAAATTGTATTTATTTACTGTTAATATAAGATCAATTTGAAATATATACCAGTTTCTTCTAAACATTGAAAACCTTTTACACATTTTAGTAGTTCTAAATTGATAACTGGAGTTGAACCCTCATCGTTCACTTTCATTTCTTGTGCAAAGAAGTGGGTGTCGTGAAAACTTGTGGTACTAAGACAAATTAAAACCCTCTCTACATAAATACTCGTGTTATAATGTAACAATGATGTTGTCAGCCAGTCTCCATTGTTTTAAATAATAATATAAGTTTATTTATACAAGTTTACTTTAGACAATACAATCTTAAGACTTTTGTACATTTTCTGCCTGTTTATTAACAGGACATTTTAATTTGAACATGGGTATTGTGATATCCTGTTTCAGCATTTATGTCATACAACCGGTTGTAATAGTAAACAATAAAACATCTTATTGTCTACTTCCATAAATAATCCTCCCTCTTCAACTGATTATAGATTCATTCTTTCTATGATTTGCGGAAAGAAAATAAGTCGGGTTATTATGTGAGTCATGGATGGAGGTATTACTTATGTTTGGTTGTATCAATCGGTTTGTTTACAGTTTTAGTTGGGATCATGGCCGATTTCATTTGTAACATTAAAAACCGACTGTTATTCCCAGCTTGGTGATAAAATGTGTTCCATTAAAAGAAAAAACAAAAAAAACTTTTGTAAATTTTACAAGTCTTTGTTGTTTAATTTAGCCTACCAGGTCTGCCTTTTTTTTTTTCAGATATACTGAGGACTCCAGACATTTAAAACATTTTTCTGACAGATTTGGCTGCTATTTTTTTAGTAGTGATTCGCAATACTATTGTTGCTTTATTAAATGTTCACGTCTTTAAGGAACTGAAAGAAAATATGGACACCTCGCAATCTTTTAATTCACATAGTTGCTATTAGAAAGAATGGTGCAACAAGTGGTGATGTTACTGTACTGATCACAGACAAACCCTTTTTTTTTCTAATTAAAAGACTTCACCTTTCTTTAAGTCTTGCTCAGTAATGTAGAGTCTCTAGTTGAAGTTTAAATTTATACGAAGCCGTGAAATGAAAATACACACTTAAATATAGCAAGAAAATCGTCTTGAATATTGATTAATTTCGTCTGAACAGAAGACTGAAGTTTGTTAATAGTGAACGTGTAATCGATCGAACCGAAACTTATTTTATCGATCCGGAAGGATGAAATGCAAAGTTGACCCTAACAAAACTTGAATTCGTAATTGAGTTCAGAACTGTTAAGGATTTTTAGGCTGACAGTCTACTAATATGGACAACCTCCGAATCGTGAATATTGGTGCGTTTTGATAAGGTACAAAGCAAATTTTTAAAGGAGATGTACAGCCGATGTTATCGATCTCAGTAACTAATTGGTATTTATTTTATCGATCCTTAGGTAATGAAGGTAAAGTTGTTCTGGTAGGATTTGAACCCGGGACCTAGTGGGTAGAATCTAAATATTACTATTATGTATTTAGTCATCTTTCTAATGACTCAGTCACTTCTATCGCCTGCTACACCGCTAATGGTTAATCATTACTGACATCAGCCATTTTTTTTTTATAAACGAATTTGTCGTAACTTTTAATAGCATTATCATTCCTCGTAATTCATTACTTGTTTCTTGCATTAAGATGAAATGTGAACATTTTTTGTGAATTTCTACGATTATCCGATATTAAGGCGTCTTTTATAAGGTAAACGGAAATAGAATCAGAAGGGAAAAGCGACAGAAAAAGCCACAATTCTGGTTAGGTAGAAAAGTTACAGGAAAAAAAAAATGGTTTTGTTTTTCAGAATTAAAAAAAACAAACATAAATAATAATTAACTTAAGCTAATATTTTGAGCAGTTTATTAACCACCAGTTCACGTATGTAATAACTTGTATGTAATAACAAATTTTATATAATGGCATTACATGTTTGTGGAAAATATCGCGTTTCGTTTAATATCTTAAATAAAATAACGAAACTAACAAAACCATTAAAACAAAAGCTTATTGAAGCCTTCTTGTGACTTTTGCCCTGGATTCCTTTTAAAGGGTATAAAAATGTAAACGAATGGAAATGGCTCCCACCAGAATTCGAACCTGGATAGCAAACAAAGCCGCCTTCCCCAGAGGCTTTTGTTGTAACGATTTGTTTTTCTTTTCCTTCATCGAACCTATGTTAAATAACACAGACGGTATAACATTTTTCCCGATCATTATCTCATTGAGATTTTTAAACTATTGTAAACCAAATGAAAGTATCTTCCCCTTTTTTTTTAATAACTGAAATATACCGGCATAAAGATTATTACGTTTGTATATCGATTTAAAAGGTTTAAATAAACAATTGTAATTTTAATCTGAACACCTTGAGGAAAATTTACAAAACGGGAAATAATAGTCCTCAAATCTTTAATACACAATATTTAATTTTATAAAATAGAGAAACTATCCCTTTAAACACGATAAGCTATTAGCACGGTGTCTAATATTGTACTATTAGCAAGGGGAAATAATGATTACATAGGAAATACACGCTATGTTTGTTACCTCCCTTAGATTATACCTCTCTACCTATTTTCATTAAACTTCGGGAACTTTGATGGCGCGAGTTTTCCATACTGTTGTCGGTAAGAATGCTTTTAACTCTTAAAAAATTCCTTAGTTATATAGTCAGTATCATCTTCCATGGTTTGTTTATCTATTATTGATTATACCGGTTTGCAGTTCGTTCGATACGATCAGCTCTTGGGTGTCTTTTAGTTCGGTTCTGTTGTTTACAACCAGCAGTAGTTAGACGTCTACACTAAATGACTGTCACTGGCCAAGCTTTTCTTATCTTCCACCTTTCTTCTTTTGACCTAGGCTTCTTCCGTCTTTAAATTTCCCCCTTTTCAATCCTTTATTGATGTTATGATTTACATTACAATTACATGCATTTAACATCTTCCAATAATTTGGTTTTTTAAATATACCATCATATTGATTTCTTTTTTTCCACTTCCACTAATATAATCCGTAAAAAAAAAAGTGCTGCCCCCTGTTGTGTCTGTATTTGTATGTGTATATATATGTATATATGTATATATACACACACATATACATGTTTGTGTTTGTTTATATGCATATTTTATTGAGTTGTCTCGCACTGAGTCATGTGTTGTCTAATATTTCTATTCTTCCTGTATATAAAGCTCGTTAGAGTGTTACCAAATATTAATAGTTTTCTGTAATAAGCGTTCTACATTCTTTCTGTACATCTCGTTTATTATAAAAATATTTGTATTAATCACGTGGCATGTTAAAGGTTTTATAAAGTTAATTTTACTGTTATATACACGTATAATAATCTATTTTTTTTTTGCCGATCGACTATTGTGCATGTCTAAGCTGTTAATGTCTATCGTATCTAATTGGATGTTTTATGAGAGCAGTGCATGTATATATATATATATATATATATATATATATATATACTGACAGACTCGATGTTTCAGCGGTTTTCATGGCCTATGTCTTGAGTAAGCATGACACACACACAAACACTTAAATTTGTGTGTTTGTGTAAAGTGTGTGCGTGTGTTTGTACTCGCGTGCTCTGTCTCAAATACTAATTACTTATTCAGCTCTAGTAGTTTTTCTTTGTATATTTATTCATACTGCTATTGCTGTTCACTTCCTCCCTCCGTCACAATAATTACACAACTAATTTCCGCCTCTTGTGTGTGTGTATATATATATATATATATATATATATATATATATATATATATATAATATTTATATATGTGTGTGTGTATATATATATATGTGTGTGTGTGTATATATATATATGTGTGTGTGTATATATATATATATGTATGTGTATGTATGTATATTTATGTATATATAAAATGTATATATATATGTGTATGTATGTATATTTATGTGTGTATGTATATCATTTATGTATATATATATATATATATATATATATGTGCGTGTGTTTGTATATATATTATATTTATGTATATATGTGTGTGTATATATATGTATATATATATATATATATATGTACATATATATATATATGTATATATATATATATATATATATAAACACGCACAAAATAGTTATAATGTATTTAATGCCTACATGTGTGTGAATGTATATTGTGTATATACACGTACACCAAATAGATGCATGGAATATTTATATAATGCTTTGAACATATATTTTCTATTTAGAATTATAATTTTAATCAAATTTCACTTCGTAATAAAATGAAAATTTATATTTAATTAGAGATTTCTGTTTTGCATTATGATGGGAAAGGGCTTATTTGTTATAAAAAGGAAAAAAAAAAAAAAGAAAAAAGCAAATTAGAAAAGACAACAACATGGAAATATAGCCATTTTCTCATAAGCTATCTGTATAGCGATGGCTTTTATGAATAAAAACAACAGCAGAATCCATATTGTTTAGGGTACCTTTAACTTTTTAACATATCCTATATTCTCGTAACTTTTTCTCGTCCGAATCAAACTAGTTATTTATTGATATAACCATAAAAATCTTTATTTAGATCTTTTTGAGAGTTTTCCGATTTGATAACTGTAAGAAAGTCGATAATCGAGGAAATATTTGTTATCGTTTATTTATATAAAAATCTAAACTATTTATAAAAGTAAATATATATATATATATATATATATATATATATATATGAAAAAGAATAAAAAAAAAAGGAAGGTTTTCTTTTCGTAAAACATTTCTCGGGTCATGTATTTTTTAAAGAGTAGGAAATTTCTTTCTATCCTGATCCCATTAACAAAGAGGTTTTTATTTGTTTATTTAGGCCACATCCTGTAGATGCCGATCTTTCATTTTAACTTTGACGCAAAGGTAGGTGTGAATGTTTTTTTCTTTTTGTTCCCTCGTTTCCTTTCTCCTTGAAAGTATAGAGACGCCAAAATGAATTTCGACATGAATCGAACTCGAAACCATGAATAGTTCGTTGTCTGCTAAATTCTGAGCCACCGCCCATCCATTGATAAAAGCGGAATGTCAGCTCTCTCTCTCCCCTGAGGACTAACTTCAACTGGATGTGAGATATTTAATAAGAACATTAGTTTCGTAGCTCCTCAGTACACCTATCTGAACATTAAAAAGATTAGATATACTTTGTTCTCTTAGAATATGTTGTATAAATTCTTTGTATAAATGTTGCGATAGTGAAATGTCAACACTATTCCCGGTACCAAACTTTCGCGAACCCTTTCATCTGTTTTGTAGAATTTTGATTCCTTCTTTGTTCTCCAGTTTTTTTTTAAAGTTCCAGAACCGAATCTGTTTTCAGTTCATAATCTTTTTTCCTATACTTACTTCCTTGTTTTAAATAAACCTATACCGTATATAGTCTCTTGTCTGTTAACGTTTCATTTGATTTCTTGTAACTTTAAATTTTCAATAAAAGCTACCATCATTACATCCTGTTCTTTAACCTTCAGATTTTTCTGCATTAGCAAATATATTTCTTATTCAAGATACAACTTTTATCATTTGTCTTTTAGTCTGGTTATATTCTGAAGCTTTCAAGTGCTTATTACAAATATACTTTGTCACCTTTTCATTTATAGTAACTCATCCTTTTTTTGTTACCCTTTTCTGTTTCAAATGAAATTTTAGTTGTACTGCTTCTCTGTTGAATGCACTGCAAAACTGCTTTTGGTATTTTATTTCTTTATGCCAGTGAATTTTCCAGCATTGTTTATTTTAATTCTTAAATAAATCTTTTCAGTTTGAGCAATTTATTATTACACATCAATGAAAATTGTCTATTCATTCTGACTAGCTTATATATTTATTTCTGAATTAAGTTTTAATTTAGTATATCTTAATATATTGATATTGCCTTGTTATGGTTAGTATAGTAGTGTAATATTTGAAAAGATAGCAATGTCTTGAGTCTTTCTGAAATTATTATAGTCCACTTAGATTTTACTTGTATGCTGAAAGGATCTATATTACTCATTAATGAACATAGAAAAAAGTGAGCCTAGGATTTGAGATTTCTTAAATTATACTTCAAAAGAAATCTCATTATGGATTAAGAAGATTAAAACATGTTAGGAGTCATGAAAATCTTAAAGTAATATAAAATTTCATGACTCATTGATTGAATTTTATACATTTGCCATGTAATGTTCCTACCTCCCAGAGTTAGATTATGCAGTTTTTGTATACATAACAGATTATGCAGTTTTTGTACACTTTGTGCCTACATCAGCGTATGGTATGGAGGACATTTTACTCTCATTGAGAACATAGTAATCTCTCCAGCACTATTGTCACAATAAAATATACCCTGTGCAATCTGTGAAGTAGTTCGTGTCAGGAAGGGTATACAGCCATAAAACCCTTGTCAAAATGGGAATGTACAAGTGAGATGTAGTCCTGAATTATCTAACTTCAAATTAGGAATGACTTGGACCATGAAGACCTGTTCAACTCCAGCCGGTATGGAAATCGTTTGCAAAATGATGATGATATACACATAGATTAGGGTTGCAGCAAGTGTCATAAGATTTTTTAGCTTTGTGCCAGTTTTATTTCCTGTTCTTAATTGTATGCTAATGAGGCCAGGTTTGTTGTTTTGATTGATCCATTTTGTCATGCATGGAGTTAGTATGACCTACTGTAAGTCTTTGCTGTCACTTTTGATTTATGTAGAGCATCGGTTCTCTACCATTTTTTTTTTTACCTCCAGATCCCCTTTGATTCCTGTTTTACTTGGGTAGACTCTTGTATCGATTGATATTTGAAAAATCCTATTATATTTTTATGCTTAAATATTATTAGGAATTGTATCAAAAATTGTTTAAATATTCTGTGTGTTGTAGACGTATAAATCAATTTATTGCATGCACTACACTCTCTGAGTGGTTGGCGTTAGGAAGGGCATCCAGCTGTAGAAACTCTGCCAAATCAGACTGGAGCCTGGTGTTGCCATCCGGTTTCACCAGTCCTCAGTCAAATCGTCCAACCCATGCTAGCATGGAAAGCGGACGTTAAACGATGATGATGATGAACCTTTAACAAAATCTTATATAGACCCCCGCATGGGTCATATGGTCCATGGCTGAGAACCACTAATGTAGAGCAGGAAAGATTGTAGTTGAATTGGGTAAAGTAGACTTTTATGTGAGTAGAGGGGGTGATTTGACCTGGCAACTATTTCGTTAGCAGGTTGAGCAACCATGTAATTAATTCCCTCATTGGTTTGCCTCAAGATTTAATTAAATAGGTCATCAGGCTAGTACTTTTTTTCAATCTGTAGAGGAAATTGATGTGATGACTATTTTACTATGTATGTTTTGTTTGTCTGGTTCCTGAATAGTGGTGTAATAGTGTTCTGTTTTCAAGCAATCGTATAATTAATGATGTGTAAGATGGAAAAGACTGTGGCAACAAATTGTACCTCTTACAGATGGTCTTTGAATTTTATTAATCTGCTTTTTTTTTCTTTTTCTTTGTGATGGATGTGGTGTGTTAGAATGTTAGGAATATTGTTTTGAATAGTATGTAGTTTGTATTAATTCAAACTTGGTATAGTTCATGTGGCAACAAAAGATCTGTTTTTAAATGTATCTTGATTTTCTTAGGTTTTACTCTATACGTGTTGTTTTATTATTGCAGTGTGTTAATGTAAATGACATTGATATGTTGTGATTCTTAGAAATGTGGTACCTTGAGTCGTAGTGACAATGTTCAGTGCAGTGTGGTGCAGAATTCATATGTAAATGGTATGCATTTGTTTAGTGTAACTAATCACTTTATATGAAGCTAGCATATGAGGTCTTAAATTGGAGTTAGTAATTATGGGATACTATTAGTTGGATTTCATATCCAAATGACTATACTCAGAAACTAGGATGTGTCCTGTTACTGGTGTGATTTGAGAACATCAGCTTCGACTGTTGGTCACATTGCTCATTTTGGATCCTGCATACCCTGTCCTCTTTGTTGTGAGTTCATAAGATATATGTAGCTTCTATAAACATAGAAATAGAATAAGTTGTTCTGAGGATGCAGTGGGGTGATGACCACATGCCTCATGATCACAATAGATGAGGAAGTATCTTGCAGAGATAGGGACTGACTAGGACACTGCTTAGAGGGTTGCCTGAGACAAATCAAGAAGATCTACCAAATAATGGATGCAACGATGTGCTGCAGTGGCACATACTCCATACCTGACCTGACCTGTGTAATATGGGATGATGTTATTGTAATGACAGGAGGTTGAGAGTTATTCATACAGAAGCTCCAGATGATGCATCCTTGCATGTATTTCTTTCTGAACTGTGTTTAAAGATCAGGGATCTATGAAGTTTAATTGGGGTATGTAAGGCCTGGAGTCCTGAGACTTAGTTATTCAGTAATCAGATGTGGTGGTTTAGGGAATGTAAAGTTTTACTAATGTTACTTAAAACATGTCATTTTAATCTTTCTCTGTTTGTAAGTTTATAGAAGCTACATGTACCTTACGAGCTCATACTGACATGTGTGCATGCCCACATGCACATGCACAACTAATAGTTTAAACCCTGCTATTGGCATTGAGTGATAACTGTTTTGTGTTGGCACCAGAAAGTATAGGTTGGCAGTTCCATTATACATAATTGAAAATAATTCAAATCAATTAACATAATAACTATATAATGACTTCAGTTCATTTTCATATTTCCTGATAAACATTCGACACCTGAAATTTGAGCTGTTATTTAAGGAGGTGGGAGGTCATGTAGTGTAACTATTACTGCATTGGGCTTAATACCATGTGTCTATTTCGAAGTTGGTAGAGCAGTCTGGAAGGGCCCATGTTGAAAAGCGGAAGCATTGTTGTAGAATAAATAATTGATGCATAATCTTATAATTTTGAATTTGAGTCTGCCAGTGTAATGCACCAAAATACAAAACACAGCCTTACTTTCTCAGTATTATTTCGAGTTGGAATTGAAATTAAATGATTTAAAGTGTAGCTTCTTAGAAGTGTTAATTTACTAAATTTAAAAAAAGCTTCATGGAATTATTGAATCTCTATTGACACCATAACTTTCTAGCTATGGAGGTACATAGCGTCTTCACACCTGTTAATCATTTCATGAGATATAATTAGCATACAGTTTATTAGCAGAGGCCATATCTCTTTAGGTATGGTCATGGTATGATTTGAACTCAAGACTGCAAACTAACCAAATACTCAAATAATCAACACAAAGCCTATGCATGTTCACTTTATCTGCTTTAAAATAGTAACCGTATATATTTGATGTCAAACCTTACTATCTTAGAAAAGAGGACACGTCAGATAATACAGTCATTACCTCATACATTATATGTATATATATGTGTGTGTATGTATGTATATATATATATATATATATATATATATATATATATTAATGTATGTGCAGGTGAAAGTATGGCAGTTTGGTAAAAAAAATTCACTTTGCAAACCATGTAGTTTTGGGTTCAGTCCCACTGTGCAGCACCATGGGCAAGTGTCGTCTGCTATGGCTTGGTCACATCCTTGTGAATAATTTTGGTCCTAGTCTTGACATTGTATAGTGCTAAGTGTAGACAAACATCTCTGTCATACAAGGGGTGTAGTGTTGTTTGAAATCCCTAAAATCATTTTACTAAGAGACAAGTGAGTGTTAGTGAAAAGAAGAGCACCACAGTTTGGAAAAATTTACCTAAAAATGATGCTGATTGCTATATATATATATATATATATATATATATATATATATATATATATATATATATATATATATATATATATATAGTATATTTCGCGTGCAAGATTCTTGATGTGGATACATGTGTTGAAAGAAATACAATTAAACCTTGGGAGAGGCATTATGCCGGTAATAAACACACGCACTGGTTCAGTCCTTTATTAATTTATATATATATAATATATATATATATATATATATATACCGGAGTAAGCACATGAAATGTGCAACAAGGTGGAAAAAAGAGTACTCAAATACCAGAGGTAGAGTAATATGCTTTATTTAAAAGCAGCAGAAATATAACAAAAAAACCGTTACTCTGAGTTTCACGTTCCCGTTCATCGGAAACTGTCCGATGAACGGGAACGTGAAACATGGGCTGTAACTGCTGAGGACATACGTAAGCTCGCAAGGAATGAAGCCAGTATTCTCCGTTGGATGTGTAATGTCACTGTGAATACCCGTCAGAGTGTAAGTATCTTGAGAGAAAAGCTGAACATTAGAAGCATCAGTTGTGGCGTGCAAGAGAGATGATTGCGCTGGTATGGACATGTGGTGAGAATGGATGAGGATAGCTACGTGAAAAAGTGCCACACCCTAACAGTTGAGGGAACCCGTGGAAGAGGTAGGCCCAGGAAGACCTGGGCTGAGGTGGTGAGGCAAGACCTTCGTACATTGGGCCTCACCGAGGCGATGACTACTGACCGAGACCTTTGGAAATGTGCTGTGCGTGAGAAGACCCGGCAAGCCAAGTAAGATCGTTGCCAGTGCCCCTGGACTGGTTCTTGTGCGGGTGGCACATGAGATGCACCATTTTGAGCGTGGCCGTTGCCAGTACCGCCTGACTGGCTCCCGTAGGATTTTTGAGCGAGATCGTTGCCAGTGCCCCTGGACTGGCTTGTGCGGGTGGCACATAAAAGACACCATTTCGAGTGTGGCCGTTTTCGTGCGGGTGACACATAAAAGCACCCACTACACTCTCTGAGTGGTTGGTGTTAGGAAGGGCATCCAGCTGTAGAAACTCTGCCAAATTAGACTGGAGCCTGGTGTTGCCATCCGGTTTCACCAGTCCTCAGTCAAATCGTCCAACCCATGCTAGCATGGAAAGCGGACGTTAAATGATGATGATGATATACACACACATTTGAATATATATATATATATATATACATTTAAATATATATATATATATATATATATATATATATATATACACACTTTTGAATATATATATATATATACACATTTAAATATATATATACATTTAAATATAAGAGGTGCAGCAATATCAAACGCAGATTAACTACAAAGTTAGTTTTTGTATGTGGCAGATGTTCAGGTGCAATAAACACTGTAAACAAACAGGAAACAACTTCTATCTCATTCCAGGGAGAAAAACTAGAGGTAGTTGATAGCTTCCGCTATCTGGGTGACCAAGTTAGTAGTGGGGGTGGGTGCTCTGAAAGTGTAGCTGATAGAATAAGAATAGCCTGGGCCAAGTTTAGGGAGCTCTTACCTCTGCTGGTGACAAAGGGACTCTCACTCAGGGTAAAAGGCAGACTGTATGACGCATGTGTACGAACAGCCATGCTACATGGCAGTGAAACATGGGCTGTGACTGCTGAGGACATGCGTAAGCTCGCAAGGAATGAAGCCAGTATGCTCCGCTGGATGTGTAATGTAAATGTGCATACCCGTCAGAGTGTAAGTATCTTGAGAGAAAAGCTGAACATAAGAAGCGTCAGTAGTGGTGTGCAAGAGAGACGATTGCGCTGGTTTGGACATGTGGTGAGAATGAATGAGGATAGCTTCGTGAAAAAGTGCCACTCCCTAACAGTTGAGGGAACCCATGGAAGAAGTAGGCCCAGGAAGACCTGGGCTGAGGTGGTGAGGCAAGACCTTCGAACATTGGGCCTCACCGAGGCGATGACTACTGACCGAGACCTTTGGAAATGTGCTGTGCGTGAGAAGACCTGGCAAGCCAAGTGAGATCGTTGCCAGTGCCCCTGGACTGGTTCTTGTGCGGGTGGCACATAAGATGTACCATCCTGAGCGTGACCGTTGCCAGTACCGTCTGACTGGCCTTGTAGGGTTTTTGAGCGAGATCGTTGCCAGTGCCCCTGGACTGGCTCTTGTGCGGGTGGCACATAAAAGACACCATTTCGAGCATGGCGGTTTTCGTGCGGGTGACACGTAAAAGCACCCACTACACTCTCTGAGTGGTTGGCGTTAGGAAGGGCATCCAGCTGTAGAAACTCTGCCAAATTAGATTGGAGCCTGGTGTAGCCATCCGGTTGCACCAGTCCTCAGTCAAATCGTCCAACCCATGCTAGCATGGAAAGCGGACGTTAAACGATGATGATGATATATATATATATATATATATATATATATACATATATATATGTACATATGTACATATATACATTTAAATATATATATATATATTGTTGTACTTGGGGATGGTCATATTGCCAGTTTAGCCAATAAAAACACATGCACTGTATATTTGGTGTTAATTTGCTTCAGCTTTATATTACATTAATCTTAATCTTATTTCGGCCAGGGAGCTATCCAGACTTCAAATGTTTGTTGTGGTATGGTTTCTACAGCTGGATACCCTTCCTATTGTCAACTACAGAGTTTGCTGGGTGCTTTATACATGCTACTGGCATGAGTGTATTGACACAGCAGCGACATGGGTGCATTTTATTTCTTTATTGCCCACAAGGGGCTAAACATAGAGGGGACAAACAAGGACAGACAAAAGGATTAAGTCGATTACATCGACCCCAGTGCATAACTGGTACTTAATTTATTGACCCCGAAAGGATGAAAGGCAAAATCGACCTCAGTGGAATTTGAACTCAAGAAGTAATGCCAGACGAAATACCGCTAAGCATTTTGCCCGGCGTGCTAACGATTCTGCCAGCTCGCCTTAAAATGCACATGGGTGCATTTTAAGTGGCACTGGCACCCGAAAGGACAAGCCTGTATATATGGAAGACAGCGATTTTACTTAGCTTGATCGCCACATCTCCTGGTCCCTTGTTATTTCCTCAGTGAGGCCCTGTGTCCGAATATCCTTGCTCACCACTTCATCCCATGTCTTCCTGAGTGAACCCCTTCCACAGGTACCCTCAACAGTTTAGAGCTTGGCACTTCTTCCTGCAGCTGTCCTCATCCATTCGCATCACATGACCAAACCGGTGCAGTCTTCTTTCTTGCACACAACATCTAATGCCTCTTATCCCCGCATATAAATATGTATTATCACCATCATCGTTATTATTTAACAATGTTCCCTTTCTATGCTGGCTTGTGTGGGATGGTTTGACAGCAGCTGGAAATTCAGAAGACTGTTTCTCTCTCTCTCTCACATATATATATATATATATATATATATATATAATAATATATATATAATAATATAGATATATATTATTATTATATATATATATATATATATATATATATATATATATATATAATAATATATATATAATAATATATATATATATTATTATATATATATATATATATATATATATATATATATATATATATATATAATAATATATCATCATCATTGTGTGTGTGTATATGTATACCTATATCCTTTTCTACTCTAGGCACAGGACCTGAAGTTTTGGGGGAGGGGGCCAGTTGATTAGATTGACTCCTGAAAGGATGAAAGGTAAAGTTAACCTCAGCGGAATTTGAACTCAAAACGTAAAGACAGATGAAATACTGCTAAACACTTCACCCAGCGTGCCAATGTTTCTGACAGATTGCCACCTTATATGTATACCTATATTAAAAAACTGACAAAATTCTGTCACTACACCACTGGATGACACTACCAAATCACAGGAAAATTCAATGTATCATGGATGTATTATATATATATATATATATATATATATATATATATATATATATATATATATATATATATATAGTGACACGTAAAAGCACCCACTACACTCTCTGAGTGGTTGGCGTTAGGAAGCGCATCCAGCTGTAGAAACTCTGCCAAATTAGATTGGAGCCTGGTGTAGCCATCCGGTTGCACCAGCCCTCAGTCAGATCGTTCAACCCATGCTGGCATGGAAAGCGGACGTTAAACGATGATGATGATGATGATGATGATGATATATATATATATATATAATATGTATGTATATATATTTATATATATATCATCATAATTTAATGCTTGTTTTCCATGTTGGCTTGGATTGGATGGTTTGAGAGGATTCAATGAGCCACTGGACTCTAAATGTTGGCTTTGGTATGGTTTCTACTGTTGGAAGCCCTTCCTAATACTAGCTTTACAGTGTGTACTGGGTAATTTTGTTTTTGTTCCATAGTCATTAGTCGTCACCAAATCACTTGTAAGGCAGGAAAAGACCTTCTTGACTAAGTGTAGTGGTGGAGTATTTGAGAAGGAGAAGCAGTTTTATGCCAGCTGTTGAGAGACTAAATTATGATAAGAGTGACAGACATAGGTGTCTTACTATAAAGGGGATACATACCTAGCCCTGCATTATATAAGGGTGAGATGGTAGCAGTAGAGTGTCAGAGCAATTTCTCTGTGTAAGAAAGTGAGCATACAAGAGAATACAGAGAGTGGATGGATTGAAGGGAGCGAGAGAGGTTAGTTTCATAAGAGTGTGTAGTGCGAAGATGGGAGTAGTTGTGAATAATGAGAGTGGAGGTATTAGTTGATGGGTAACACCAGTATATAGAGGGGGTGAAGGTGAGAGAGATAAAAGAGGTTCAGGAAGTTGGTGAAAATAGTGAGAGAAGGAATGAAAAAGAGAATGAGGGATGGAAGTGGTTCCAGGGATAGGGGTACACACACACACATACATACAATTTATATATATATATAAACATATAAAGAAACATCTCTCTCTTTCTCTCTCTCCCTCCCTCTCTCTCTCTCCCTCCCTCTCTCTCTCTCTCTCTCTCTCTCTCTCTCTCTCTCTCTCTATATATATATATATATATATATATATATATATATATATATATTTACATACACATATCTATATATACACTTCACACACATATACTCAACCAACTATCAAAGTTAGTCATCACAAACTAGATGCAGTGGAATGGTGTCAGTGGCTAGAATGTAGTTGGTGCAATGAAAATTTTGATATCAAATAATGATTATTAAATGAAGTTAAGTCTCTGTGTTTTTGAATGGCTAATATGCCTCTTCAATGCTGTAATTGTACACACACACACACACACACACACACACACGTCTGATAAGTTTTCCACTTTAATAATTAGATGTTTATAAGTTTACAAAAGAGTAAACTTCTAAACAATTAATTATTAAAGTGGAAAACTTATCAGAAAAACCATTTCTATCCATTTTTACACACACTTATATATATGTGCAAACACACACACAGAGGTTTGGTCATGTAAACAGGAAAAAATAGAACTCAAAACACGAGTATATGTATGTATGTATATATTTTTTTATCAGTATCTAGAAGCAACAGAGTGACTCAAGGGCTGAAAGTTTTGTGCGTTAGCACTTACCAAACTTAATAAGCTTGGTAAATGCTAATGCATGTAAAGACTTGAGTCACTCTATTGCTTCTGCTAAATATTAATATATATATATATATATATATATATATATATATATATGATGGACAGGTGGTTGTTTATGGCTTCAAAAAAGCATTTCTAAATTAGTTATACAGATCATCATCATCATCGTTTAACGTCCGCTTTCCATGCTAGCATAGGTTGGACGATTTGACTGAGGACTGGTGAAACCGGATGGCAACACCAGGCTCCAATCTAATTTGGCAGAGTTTCTACAGCTGGATGCCCTTCCTAACGCCAACCACTCAGAGAGTGTAGTGGGTGCTTTTACGTGTCACCCGCACAGATGTGAGTATAAATATTAAACAGAAAAATGGAAGTCCTTTGTAATTTCTGATAGATTGTAGATATTCAGAGAATTTGTATTCTAACATCAAAGATAAGGAGGCATCAAGTTCTAAAAATCTAATATCTCACCCGCACATAAATGTTTAATATGTCAACTATCAAACTTTCCTACTTTACTAACCTGACTTAGGGTCATTATCAACACCTCCGACATGTAAGCTCAGCCTGTATAACATACATAATCATGATTATAGCATTAGGAACAACTATAGCAATAGTAGTGATAATAATAAGACTACTACTAATGATACTATAATCATCATGATGAATATAATACATACCTATTAATATGCCTATTCTTTTAGATTGAGACAATAATCATATTCACATTAGTAATAAGGGTAGTTTCGGTAGTCGTGAGTAGCAGCATTTTGGGTGCTGATATTTGTTGACACAATATGTTGGCACTCCGTCGCTTACGACGTCGAGGGTTCCAGTTGATCCGATCAACGGAACAGCCTGCTCGTGAAATTAACGTGCAAGTGGCTGAGCACTCCACAGACACGTGTACCCTTAACGTAGTTCTCGGGGGATATTCAGCGTGACACAGTGTGACAAGGCTGACCCTTTGAATTACAGGCACAACAGAAACAGGAAGTAAGAGTGAGAGAAAGTTGTGGTGAAAGAGTACAGCAGGGTTCGCCACCATCCCCTGCCGGAGCCTCGTGGAGCTTTAAGTGTTTTCACTCAATAAACACTCAGTCTGGAAATCAAAACCGCGATCCTATGACCGCAAGTCCGCTGCCCTAACCACTGGGCCATTGCACCTCCACTCACACAATATAAATACTATTTTAACTATCAAGACGAATGATAACACTAATAGAACTGCAATTATGAAAAAGAAATGCAGCTGCAAAGTACTCAATGAATGCTCTTTGAATGATCTTTGCTTGCGGTATAACATAGTCTGTAAATACACCATATATGACAGAATTCAATTTACTTTCACTTTCTTTCTCCTGATCCCTAGCTTATATTCTCCCTTATACTCGCTTTCTTGCACCTTTAGAGTTAGCACTGGCATCCCATTGCCACCACCTTTCATCTCCTTTCCAGCGACTCTCACCTGTCCTTGAATGTTTCGGAGAAGTCGTGTATCTCTTTTGCAGCGAGACTTATTCCTTTATCATACTTAGCTTTCAATGTCTTGCATAAAGACATCCCTTCCTCTCTTAAATGCACTCTCATGTCTATGCAAGGGCCTTTTTCCTTTTCCTTTCTTTACTTTGTCTTCTAAGTTGGTGACCTCACTAGTGCTGGTGTTAGAAAAAAAAAAAAGCCCCACCTAGTGGACACTCTAAAATGGTTTTATATATATGTGTGTGTGTGTGTATATATATATATATATATATACACACATGCATACATGTGTATATATAAATTGTCTCTCTCTTTCTCTCTCTCTCTCCCTCTCTCCCTCCCTCTCTCTCTCTCTCACTCTCTCTCTCTCTCTCTCTCTCTCTCTCTCTCTCTATATATATATATATATATATATATATATATATATATATATATAAATAAAGTAGTAAGAATACTGGAGATTCAGTAAACAACACGTGGTGAAATTATGAGATGAAAAAATGTGAAGAAACCGGATAATAAACATGATGCTAGTATCTCCATTCTTTTTATTTGTTTTGTTATACATGATGATTAATGAAGATTTTCAGATTGTATAGAATACTTGTAATTTATTGAATCCGTTTGTTTTCTTTTAATGTACATCCTGTTAGCTGGGAGTTCACTGAGGTAATTTGCCGGAACTGCACAGATCTCCCATTATGTATTATATGTATATTAATATGCATACAAAGGTTTGGTAATGTAAACAGGAAAAAATAGAATTCAAAAACCCATATTAGCATGGAAAGCGGACATTAAACGATGATGATATATGTATATATATATATATATATATATATATATATATATATATATGATTCATATAGATACATACAGTGTACATTTAAACACATAAGGGAGATGTCCATAATAGGACATCTAACCCGCTAGAAGGAGCAGTCAAACTCCAAACCATAATTAGGGATAATTTCGAAAAGGAATGAAATATAAAAACATTTACCATCTATTTCCTGAACCAACGTTTCAAGCTATTTTCAGCAAAATAAAATAATTAAAATAATTATTTTGTTTTGCTGAGAATAGCTTGAAACCTTGGTCCCCCATCACTGAGCGGTTCAGCAAAAAAGAGACCAATAGAATAAGTACTAGGCTTACAAAGAATAAGTCCTGGGGTCAATTTATTTGAATAAAAGGTGGTGCTCCAGCATGGCCGCAGTCAAAATGACTGAAACAAGTAAACGAATAAAAGAATATATATAAATAAATCATCTTTTTTACTGGTTTGAGCTGTGACAATGCAGGGGCACACCCATGAGTGTGATTGCTAATGTATTTTAGACTCATTTCCCAGCCCTCTCCTTCGATTTGGTTTTGGATAAAGCTGTCAGTTTTATCATTTCTTGTTATGTGGATTCATCTGGTATCTCAGATAATAATATGTCTAAATATTCTTTGAACCCATCCACATTTATGCGTTGTAAATTTTTTTTTAGTAAGATATTGAAAAGCTTTGGGCCCATGAACTCCAAGCTGCTACATATTGGGTCCTTGCTCTAGATAAGGGTTTCCCAACCAAGGGTGCGAGATAACATTCCAGTGGGTGCAAGCAGGGCTGGATTTAAAGGGGGTCAAAGAGGGCAATTGCCCCAGGCACCTTTATGCTTATGTACACACACACACACACACATATATATATATGACAACATTTTAGAAGTGTCGAATATGTTGATATATGTGTACAAAATTATATATATATGTATATATACACACACACACACAAACACAAATGTATAAACTGCTCTCTCTCTCTCTCTCTCTCTCTCCATATATATATATATATATATATATATATATATATATATATATATATATATACATATATATATCTACATATATATATCTGTAAATAATATGTAACAATTATTCAGTAGCCATGATAAAACTGAGTTTCGGATGCTGGGGCGGAAACCCACGCCACCATCTCTTCAGTTATCTGGCCGTCGAAGAATGCTATGAAAATGACCATTAAATAAAGGGAAATTACTGTGAGCTATTAGAATGACCGCTAAGTGAGGGGAGGGAGTAAAGGTAAGGGAGTAAAAAATGCCCATAGTATTCGCGTAAGTGCACCAGTTCATACATACACATGCGCACCTGCATACCCACGCACATGTGCCTATATATACTCATCCACCCTCACTTGAAACACACATGATCACCCACACATTCGCCAAAAAATATATATACAAACCCGCATACACGCTCACATGCGTGCGCAACACGCTCGCACACATACACATGCGTGCAAAAAGGTTCATACACACGTCTATATACGCACAGGGCTAAAGGCAAAATACAGCAAATTGTGTAAAAAAGTGTAAAAAGGCCATAAGGGTAAAACACGTCTATGTGCGCACATTCTCGCATGTAGGCACACACATCTATATATGCACCTGCACACATCCACAAGCGCGCACAAAAGCTTCCATGTACACGTTTATATACGCACAGGAAAAAAGCAGGGTGGAAGGTAGAATACTGAAAAACTGTGTAAAAAATATATAAAGCAATATCTCTATAAATATGTCAAAAAATATAAAGAATATATAAGAAATATAAGTAAAAAGTATAGAGAGATAAAAAGCTTGTACATAGACACAAAAGAAAGCAAGTCCTATCAGTAATCTCAGGTGGGGAGTGGGGGCATAAAACGTAACAAATATTTAGCCACATGTGGACATGATCTGAAAAGTTCAGATCTTGAATTTAGGCATGTGGTGGGGTCTAAGCTGCCTTTCCAGATGAGCCATCTTTCCATATCACAAAGACCGCACTTTCCACTGCCGTTGGTGTAGGGTTTACACTTGGCTAAGATCTTCCAATGGCTGTTGTAACTGACACCTCTATTTACATAATATTGAGGTCTCTTTCTTTTGTTGTCTTACTTTTTCTATCAAAATATATATATATATATATATATATATTGCTTTAGTAAAGCAGGACAAGAATGACATTCTAAATACAAAACCAGTGCATGGTGCTGACTGTGATACTGACCATCAAATGCGTGTCTGCGTCAGTTAGAAGCTCTCTCCTAAATTGGATATTGGAAAGCTCAAGATTGATATTATCTAAAAAGATTTCAAGTTGAAGATGGATGAGGCTATCAGACAAAAGAATCTAATCGTAGAAAATGACCTTGTGATGATATGGTCAGGCATAAAGGATGTGCTTCATAAAACAAGTGTGAAAAACAAGACACAGGCATGGCTGTGTGATAAGAAGCTTGCTCCCTAACCACTTGGTTCCTACTATAGCCTTAGGCCAACCAAGGCCTTGTGAGTGGATTTGGTTGACAGAAACTGAAAGATGCTTATTGTATATATTCTTTTATTCTTTTCATTCATTTGACTGTAGTCATG